>NW_016158520.1:35471-73668 GCF_001687245.7 Rhagoletis zephyria | reverse complement strand
ACACCAATCTAAGTGATTTTCACCGCTATGTGATCGGTATGTAAACCGGTAACACAATTTATTGGGTTTAGTTTCATACATAAAGGAGATATATGGCAAAAACTGGTATCTTAACAATCAGTGCTATAGGAGATAAAGCTTATACAGCATAGATTTTGACGATTTTCTCAGTAGACTTTGTATTATTATTTATAAAATATCTTACGAAATTTATCGGTTTTAGCTGTTCAAATAAAGGAGTTTTACAGTAAAATCCCATATCTGAACAATAAGATGTATGGAAGATATATGTTGAAGTCATCCGATCCTTGTTATTTTCACTGTAAGTATTCTGTTAATAATGAGTGAAAATGGTGCGAAATTTCATGTTCCTAGCTGCATGAATGGAGGAGTTATGATAAAAGACCTCATATCTGAACAATCAGTTGTATGGGGGCTGCAGGTTATAGTGACCCGATCTTTGTTATTTTCGCTGGACAGACGGACAGACGGACATGGCTAAATCAACTCAGCTCGACGTTCTGATCATATAAGTATACATTTTCATGGGTCTATCTCTTTTTGTTCTGGTACTTACAAACATCGGACCAAAGTTATAATACCATTTCATGCTCATGAAAGGTATAATTAAGTAAAACGCGTTTATAAATGTCTTCACAAACGTTTGCACATTTCACAAACAAGCAGAAATAGCAATGGCTGACAGTAACACAAAATGTATGCTACCATACGTTAAAAAAATACACCATAAATAAGTGCGTATAATTAGGGCGTATAAGTGTACAATACGTATACATTGCTCTTATTAAAAATAATAATAGTTGTGTTCTCGTATTCTCCAGCAAAAAATATCCAGTAACTTGCCAGTAACCAAATTTCGGAGAGTAAGCCAATATTTACTCCCAATGAGTGAAATATGCAAGAAAGTACGAAAACGCAAAACCAGCAAGAAGTTGCTAGTTTTATGAACAGCTGATTAATATGTTAATTTCCGATGCAATTTTCTTAGAAAACTAGTATTTTCCATCTTATTATATATTTAAATAGGTTTATTTGGTCAATTTCAACTCTAAAAGCACCACAAATAATTATTTTGTTAATATGAATTACATTAAGCATCATGCCATCAGCTGTTTTTCTTACTAGCATTTTATTCCATGACGCTGTTCCGCTTTTTTCTAAAGTACAAAGGGGCGTGGCCAACAAAAGCCACTATGCGAACACATTAAGCAAATAAACCACCATTTGTACCATCGTGCTCACAGCCCTGCAATAAAATTGAGGGTCTTCCCGCCATCTATTCGATTTAGCATCAGCAAAAATCACTTTGTAAATGAATCACTCTTGAATATTCGATATATGCACGCATGTATGTATGTATGTGTAAACCATGATTCAATAATTATTGAATCATGTGTGTAAACCATATTTGCACCATCGATGTCACTTCCCTGCAATAAAATTGTGGTTCTTTCCGCCATATTTTAGCCCCAGCAAAAATCATTTTGTAGACGAACTTTAGCACTTATGAAATATACGTATAGACATATCGCACACCGTCTTCAAAAGGGTCACAACTCAAAATAGTACGTTCGTCAGAAAATGCGAAAAATTATTTTGTAGCGCATGCTAATCATATGGGCAAGGACGAATTTACCTTAGGTTTTCTTTAACAAATAATAAAAATATGCTCGCTTTTGCTGAAAGGTAAATAAAAGCTCTGTGCAGATTGCATTTAGCATTGTGCAAAATGCTAAATTTTAAGTTGTGACTTTTGAAGGCGGTGTGCGATATGGGCAAATTCAGTTCTCTGGTACTCTACCTTTGAGGAACCTTTAGTAGGTATGACCCCCTTCGCGTTAACCTTGAAGCCATTTTTGCGCGAACGAAACCCTGTTATAGACGCCGGATCACAGTTTCCACTTCCACTGTTTGTTACTTCAGACAGCATATTTTCGAGCATTTTGCTGTAGTAATTAACAAAAAACACTACTCTGGAGCCCCCGGTCAGTTCCAACAAGGAATGCGCGTAGGGACCACAGTATAGACAGTAGTCAACCTTTTTGGGTTGCTGACTAGTAATCGGCGTTGTTGTAGCTATATTCACCCTTGAGGAAGGCACTGGGTTGTGTTTTCATAGATTTCAGGGTTGTGTGCTGCATTATTAGATAAATAAATTTAAGCATTTGACAAATCGTGAATTTATTAAAAGAAAATTATAAATGGTGTTGAAAAAACAAACAAATGCTCGTGCGAAAGCTCTATTTTTGTGTGCTGTTAAAATTTATACATGGCGATATTGAAGGTAATACAAGCAATGTATTCATTTGTGGATTTAATGTTACTTGAGATTTTAGGCAAAGTGTAAGCTGCCAGGTTCTTTTATCAATATAATATATAAATAGAATAAACAAATATTCGCAAATAAATTTGATTTATTTAATAATTGAAAACTAACGTACGCTTTTTGTTCTTTTCCAGGCTCCATTTTTATTTAGACTCTTTATTACCGCTAACAACTTTATGTGTATACATATTTACAAGCTGTCAAAATTTTGCGTAGTCATACGAGCTAAGTAAAAATGAATGCGTTGTTTGATCTTTCCAAATTTTCTCATTTTTATCAGTTGGTAAAGACCCTCAGTGGCAGCGTTGAGATAGTAATTCCATGTCAATTAGTAGAAAAGTTCCATGATGAAACAACTTTTTATTATGGTGAGAAAATTTTACATTTCTGCTGTGCCAATTCGTACCTTTTTACTGCTGGAAATTTTTGGCATTTGCTCTGGTGCAAAAGAAGTTGAGCAATTAAAATGCAGAAATTATGCAAAAAATACTTGTCTTTACTGACTTTGATTCTTCTAGAACTAAAAGCCATGCATTTATTAGACGTCTTAGTAATAACATTAGAACAAAAAAATACTTCAGCCCGGCCGGGTTGAACATTTTCATTTACGTCATAGTTGTCAAAAATTTACAATCCGGAGTACTTTCTTTCAATTGGCACAGGCCCTTTCACAAAAAAGGTTAATGAATGCGTTTTATTTAAATCGTTTATAAAATGAGTCATTTATGTATGTTATGTGGAATTATGTGTGTGTTTTGTGGAATTATTTAATAAATTTCGTTTTGCACTATACTTTTTGAAACTATTTGAAGTTAATTGATTTTTGTTCCTGCGTGCTTATACGGCCTATGGACCTATAATTTCATCCCGGGCATATTCGTCACCGAGCTCAGTATATCCAGTAAAAAAAACTGTGGTGAAGTCCTTTATGGGGATAAAGTTTCCAGAGGTGAAATTTTAGGTAGCACACAATTTCTTACACGCATGGTTGCTTTTCAGCACTCATGAAAGAAACTTAAGAAATATTTGAAAAAAAAGTTCATATAGTACATTAATTTTGAAAGAAATACCATATAATGTATGTACTCTGGTTAATAATATCAAAAAATGTATTAGAACCACCGTTTAATGTTATATTTGATACAAATTAATATTGCTGCCCCGAACGCTCTGCGCCTTGCCACTGAATAATAGATTTACTTAAAATTACATCCCTGGTCCTTGTTCTTTCTGTATCGCATCGTGGTGAATTCACATTTCTCAGAAATTTGACAACAAAACAAAACAAAGCGAGTATTTTATTTGCTAATTTTTGCGATTTCTATTGTTTAATGTAAATTTGTCTTTTTAGGATATGTCGAGCCAACAAAGAAGGCGCAGTTGGAAAATTTAGTAATTAGTAATGAAGTAGCAGGCATATTTGGAAAATTATGCCGATAAACAGGATGGAATTTGGGAAAGTAAGTGCATGGTTGCAGCATATCTATGTATAAAAAGTATTTAATTAAATTGTTTATAGAAATGTTATAAATCGAGTGGCTCATTTACGATGTGCTCCAAACATTTGGCGAACTTTTTTTCGCCTTTTCAACGTGCTAAGTAACAAGTTAAGATGACTGCCATCATGGGCCGGTAAGAAACCGCAAGCAAAGGGCAGACAACCTTCCAGGAAGCTGCCTCCTGTCCCCGAGCCGAAGCTGCAGTTCAGCAAGAGCAGGTCAGCAAATTGCTACCCTGATCAAACGTAAACTAAAGCGCTCTGCTGTGATTGCACTCCGTAAATGTGAAAACTTGGTGCATGCTGAGAAATATCAAACAAGAAAACTCCGTGATGGACGCCGTGAGATGGAGTAACGCTGTGTGGCAAAGAAATGCGGCCAATTCGACGGGCCTGAAAAATCCAAATTGGCTTTTGTGATCCGCATCCGCGGTATCAACAAAGTTGCACAAAAAGTGCGTAGTTTTACAGTTCTGTCTTCGCCACATTAAAACGGTGTGTTCATCAAATTGAGCAAGGCAACCATTAATATGCTACGTATGCCGAACCCCCTATATGGGGTTATCCAAATCTTAAATCAGTTTGTGAATTGATGTACAAACGTGGAATGGTCAAGCGTGTCCCAATCTCTGCTTTGTGATCGAACGCAAATTTCGCGAAGCGCACGAAATTCAGTGCGTTGATTCACTTCACTTCAAGAAAGCCCCCAACTTCCTGTTGCTATTCAAGCTCAACACATCAACCCGAGGCTGGCGCAAGAAGGCTAATCACTACGTTGAGGTTGGTGATTTCGGTAGCCGTGAGGATAAGATCAACAAATTGCTGCACAAGATGGCTTAAAGAAATTGTTGTTTTGTATTTAAGTAGACAATATAATTTGGCACATCTTCAAAAGACGCCCAAGCAAAAAAAAAAAAGAA
Source organism: Rhagoletis zephyria (assembly GCF_001687245.7). NCBI lineage: Eukaryota > Metazoa > Arthropoda > Insecta > Diptera > Tephritidae > Rhagoletis > Rhagoletis zephyria. The sequence continues at coordinate 68,903 of NW_016158520.1, read as the reverse complement.
AATTAAAAAATTCCTGAAGTCGGCTTTTCACGGGTCGATTTCTGTCGACTGGAAAATTTACTTAAGATATCGACTAGCCAAAACGCTTACATTTTACGGTTGAATTGCAATTTACACGGGTAGATTTTGGTTAAACGACAAAAATCGACCGTGTAAAGGCAGCTTAAATAACGTTCAAATTAATCACCCCCTTTGAGATGGAAAATACCAATAACCATTTCATAATTTCGAAAATTATTCCATTTATATTTGTTCTTGCATTTTCCACACCACTTGTGAGGTATGCTTTTACGCGCGTTACCGATTTTTTTTTAATGTGCTCGGTTGCCCAGGAGGCCTATTTTCACCTTTACAACTTAACTTAAACAGAATTAAAACTAAAGCATGCAATATATAAAGAAAATTAAAAGTTGTCTTACATCTAGTAAACTTAAAAAATTGCACATTAAATTCATTTTTCATTATAAAATAAAATTAAATATCACAATTCAGTTTACAAAATATGGTCTGTTTGCACCCACAGTAAGTTCCCATGAAGCCTAGCCTAAATTCAGAATTGAAAAAAAAAAACGAGCAAATGGGGTCGGAAACTACTAGCCCTAAAAGCATAATGTGGAAAATGTTTGAAGAGCTGCGAAATTGTATTGCAATAATAAAAATAACAGTGCATAAAATGGGAAAAATGGTTTTTGTTTTGCTTTATAATTTTTGGGAATATTGGTTCAGATGGAATTTTTTTATTTGTTTGGTTTTTCAGCTCGTTAATGATGCACCCAGGGTTGCATTTACTGTCTATGAAAATATTTCGTGAAGCGTTCCAAAATTAGCTCCGAGCAACTAAAAGTTGGTTAAGCTTAAATGAAATAGTTTTTTATTAAATATTTATTCCTGGTATTTAGTAAAAAACATCAATACTAATGTATGAAAAACAAAACATCAATGCTAATGTATGAAATGAAGTAAATAAAAATCTACGAATACATTCCATGAATATTTTGTCATAGAGCCATTATTAAATTTAGACATAACTTTGTCAGGCGTTGGTACCTACGTATATAGAATTAATGCGTTGGAGAGAGATAAATATACAAGTTCAACGCGCTAATTTAGGTATCCTTGTATGTATATACCTGTTACTCGTCTGGCATATACTCCAACTGCGAAAATAATGACAATTATAATTTATGTAGATCCCTGGATAAAAGATTGTCACAAGTTACTTTCGGTAACTCACGATTGAAGTTTGGAATGCAATTTCTCAGAAACACGACTACAGATTTTCTCCAAAGTGTCGTACTAGTTCAGGAAATTCTTAAATTATCTTTTTTTTTTTTAGTTTAGTGTCAACCATTTATGAGTTTAATAAAATTTTGTCGTATACGACATTTGTCAAAAAATTTGCAGTCAGTTTTAGTGATATACGCCAAAATGTGATAACAATTTTTATAAATTAACCATACTTTTTACTAATCAGCCTAATCGTGAGTTTCGCCCGAACAAAATTTCGCCAACAATTTTTTCATCCACCTGTAGTGAACACACGCAAACGAAAAGTGACCCGGTTCTAGAAAATGAAACTCATGATAAAGCTGAATATGTCGGAAACTAAAGAAGAACAGATAACTCTATTTAAAAGATCTTGATTAGTTTAGTACGACAGCAATACTAACGCAATTTGTACCAAATAACCGAAAAAATTTTAGTCAATTAGTCGGAAACTAAAGAAGATATCCAAAAACCACAAATTGTCAAAATGACGCTTCCGGCAATTTTCCATCCAGGCGACGATATTTGAATAGGTTTGTATAGTTACCAATAGTCAGTACTAATTTGTACTGGAACCTGCAAACTTTTACTGGAAAAGTGTATGATAACCCAAAAAATTTGCAAGAGAGCACTGAATCGAGAGCGTAACAACACGAGAGAGCTGCAAATTCTTGCTAGTGAAATTTTTACTAGCAGAAATTAGCTAGCAGAAGAAGAAGAAGAATAAATGTCAAAAGAATATATAAAAAGTGGTGTTACTAGCTCAGTTGATTTTGTGTATGTGTTTCGCCGCACGGCTTCTGATATCAAATTGAAAAATTTTGTTTGAATTTCTACACACACTTACAGGTTTTGACAGTTTATGCCGCCAAAGCAAAAACAAAATACATGTAAATTTTTGTTTTTGTACTCCTGCTATCACCTTATATTGATTCGCCTTGGCACAAACAAAAGTAAAATGAGTGGAAATCATAATATTAATGATGTACTGGACAGTGTAAGTGCTTGTGTGTAAAGCAAAGAGTTTAAAACTGATTTATAAATAGTAAAATGTTTACAGCAGATTGTCAAAGCAGTGCAACAACTGTTCTCTTGCAAGTTTTTGCTAGTTTTGTGTTCAATAACCTATTCTGCTAGTTTTCTCTTCTTCTCAATTTTACGCTCTATTTTGCTTTTACGCTCTCGCTGCAATGTTTTACTGGAGAAGTTACTATACAAACGTAATGTTACTCGCATATTTTCGAGCCTGTATGTAAATTTTCGGAAAAAAGGTTAAAAAGTATATTCATCTGCTGAAAAGATATTTTCGCAGATTCACAATTTATTTAAAATAAATCTATCAGCCCTATCTCCAATTCCATGTGAATAAATCTCTCCAGTGCTTAAATAATTTTCACCACATTAAATAGCTGCACAACACCCTAATTGCCGAAAAAGCGTTGCTTGCAACACTAGTCCTTTATGGGGGAAAAAACTTGGTGAAAAAAAATAGCTAAGTTTGTTTACTGGATATACTGAGTCCCCGAGGAAGGCAGTCGCCAAATTCACCCAAGGCTCTCTACTAATTGTATTGTGGTAGGGACAAACTAGTAATAGAAGTACATACTCGATACTTTTCGTCCGATATCAAGAAATTTTGGTATCGATACATGTGAACCAAAGGGCCCTATCACACGGTCAGTATTTATTGAGTGTAGCATGCAGTATTGATGGATCGTGTTTCATATCGCGAAATTTCTACTGTCAATAAATATTGAACGTGTCAAAACACGATCCAAATATTTCGTCAGTACATCTTCTACCATGGATAACTAAATAGGAAACTCTCTCATTTTTTCTGAGAGCGCGCCCAGGAACTCGTTTTCGTACTTGGTAGCACTGCCAATCCCTGAGCAGATCAACAGCTGACACGCGAAGTGGCGAGCTACCAGTAGATGTGTGGAAAATGCATCACATTGAATTTAGTGGATTTCTTCTTCCTGCATTTTTTAATATTATCATAAAACCGTATTTGTAACTAAATGCAATTTTCCTGGCAATATAAACAGTGAAATATATAATAGATACGAAGAATATTGCAACTTTTGTTCGTTGTGTTTAATCAAAAGTTTCTCCATAAATTTCGCTATAAATGCCCATACATGTTTTCGTCAAAGTGGCTCTACTGGAGAATGTTATAAAAAATACACACTTTGACAGCTCTCTCACGAGAAAAAGAGTTTCATATCCAGTTATCCATGTCTTCTACTCTCATAATGCGAACATCGAAAGCGTATTCGCTCTGCCTTCGCTCTCGGTGCTCAAAACCTTTCAAAACAAATTGAAAAAATTGTAATTAACATTAGAAATTTTAAAATAACTGTGGAATGCATTATCTGTAAATTATACGTATAAAATAAAAATATTTTCTTGCGTCATAATAAGCGTTCAGCACAAAAATTTCGCAAATACTAACGCGATAAATATTGAACATGTAGCATTCGTGCGCGATCCATCAATCCATCTATATAGATCGCGATCTAAATATCGTGATAATTATGCAGCGTTGTTCCTGCATTTAAAATGCAACATTTAGCACTTTCGAACATATGTTTTCGAAGAGCGCTCATGCGAGTTCGAAATCATATGCTTTTGACAAAGAGCCGTGTTCCAGTCGCTTATTCCGATCCGTATCTATTACGATCAATTCTCACGGAAAAGATAATGTGCAAAAAACACTACTGAAAAGAAAAAAATACATTTTAAACCATAAATTCAATACAAAAACTTCAATTGTTTTAACCATATCCAAAAATTTGTTTGTGTATGTAATCATTTGTCGCTGCTGTCAATTAAAATTTCCTCACTTAATTAGGAAACAAAACCAACAGAGTTGATCACAAATTGATCCAGATTTCTATCAGCATCACATCGATGTTGAATTAGCGTAACTTTTGTTTACCCAAATAATGTAAAATAATAAATGAAATGTCGGTCGGCGATCACTGAAACGCAGCTAGCCACTGTTTACGCGAAAAAGCAATGTTGCCACTTTTTCTCATTAAACCTTGTACGAATCGTGGAAATTTTGGAAGATCACAGGGTTGCTTTTAGCATTTAGATTCTTAATGCAAAAATGGAGTTGCATTCAGTTGCATTTAGGTGACGAATTTTGTATGGATACATGTATATTTAGAGTAGCATTTAGAGCTAAATGTGCTCTTACGCGTAAGCAAAATCAGGCCATTACTGACCGTGTGACAGGGCCCAAAAACTAACAGCCCTATTCCGGTTTTGCAATAGAATGACAATTGATCATCCTTCATTGTCGTGATTTTGTCATTGTCGTTGCACGTTGGCATTCCTAACAAAAAATTACAAGCGAAAAGCTTTTGTCAACTTACCATGCATGGTGAAAAGTTCATTGTTGTAGAAACAGCTGGTCAACGCTATTATTTGCAAAAAATATGAGCGGTGAAACACCCGAAAGTGAGTATTTGTGTGAAATAAATAAATTCGTATATTTATAACATTTATAAACATTTTAGACGTCCAAAATATGAGCGGACGACGCAGGAGCAGCTGCAATTTTATGTGCAGTTTTGTAGGGAGCATCCGGAGCTGCAAAAAGGAAAAAATAATCCGTGCTCCCCAAAACTGATGCAGTCGCTCTGGACGCAGATGGCTGACAGCCTAAACGCCATGCTTGGTCCCACCCGCTCCGTAGCAAAGTGGAAAGATGTATGCTTTGTATATTTATATACATACATATGTTTGTATTTATATCTTTCATTTATGCATGAATACATTTGCATACACACATTATTTCGCAGACATTGGCGGCGTGGAAAAATCAGCTACGCTGCAGAGCACGAAAAGTGCATGAGGACGTAATTGGAACAGGTGGGGGACCACGGACGGAAATTTATTAAATCGTCACACTTTTTATATCAACACAAACATATGTTTTTGCCTTGTCACATGCCCAAAAAGTCATGACAATAAAACTGACAATTGGCATGATTCGAGCTTTTGAATTTTGCTGCGAATACCAAAAAGCTGCAATTGTCATTTTTATGTCAATTGTCATCGCGGTGAGTTTTGTCAGTGTGGCGGAATAGGGCTGTAAGTAGGTATCGGAAGAACCCAGTGAGAAAATCTAATGTATTGTAATCGAAAAAATATTAAGGGTATTCATCAAACCTTATGAGTGCATTGTAAATCGTATAAACTTATAATTGTGTAAACCTTATAAATAAACTGTCAAAATTTGTATGGAAACTCGTTTACACATTTCTGATAAATTTATCCAGCGATTTCACTGTAAACTTGGTAAACTGAAGCCAGTGCAACCCTGTCGCAACTCTAGCTATGTTTTCTTGGGCATTAATCGGGATCCGCATACAAATTTTGAACGCAAATTCAACAACAACGATATGATCCTGATAGAGATCTGGTTCAATTATTATCCCCTCTGTTTGTTTTGTTTCAGTTACTATGTTTATACGCACGTGTTACTTGCAAATAATAATTTGCAAAATGGTAAACTTTGCCGTATAGACGCTGAGTTAATTTTTTATTTGCAAATAACTAAGGGCCGGTTACTCAATGTCTGGTTAACACTAATCTGCGGTTAAACATCGTTGTCGACGTCTTCGGCTCCATGCATACAACAGGGAGTCGGTAACGTCGATAACTATGTTTAATCGGAGATAAGTGTTAACCAGACATTGAGTAACCGGCCCTAAATCACGCAAACAAGTATTGATTAGTGGTACTATTTGCAAATAAGCGCAAGACGCAGCGTTTCTTAGGTTTATTTTCTTTTTCGATGGTCATCTTATAAGCCTTTTTATAAGCAGGCAATATTAAATAAGAATTTTTCACCATCGAACAAACAGTGAGTTAGGTATTTGCAAATTATTTTTATTTGCAAATAGCTTACGTATAAACGTAGTAACTGATAATTTGGCCGCAAAGTTTGGTAGCCGTGACAAATGAATTCACTTGTTTCAAATAAATAGCGTTTATGTTATATGTATATTTATTTAAATAGATATTATGTCGTAAATATAAGTTTTTCCAATTTAGTGAGGTAGTTTCTATAATTTCTTTATCCCCGTGCTAGTAGTATAAAGTTAGTGATAGATATTGAGCTCTATAACTAGGGCTGCCAGATATCTCTGTTGCAAAACCGGGACACTTTAGGGAGGGCCTCTCCCTCCCTTCTCTTTCATTTCGACGTGCGAAAGGATGTAGTGAAATTTTATTTTGACAGATAAAAACAAAAACATAAAAACATGAGATCATGAGATCATTACAAGGTACGCCAACAAAACAAAACAACTTATCACAACTAAAGCACAGAGAATTTTTCACAATGCATGAACCTTTTTTTATTCTTTATAAAAATACAGTTTATACCAAATATATGAAAAAACATAAAAAAAAATATTAAACTTTGTGCTAAACTCGGCAAAATTCAATAAATTTGCATACAAATTTGCAAGATTCTAATCAGACTTTTTATACAAATTTTTAAAATGAAGTTTTGCAGCCCATTAAATTAATAGTTGATTTTTGGTATTGTTTTTACTGAGAATTCCTTCCATACAAACTATGTTCGATAATTCTTTTTATATGGAGGACACTGTCAGCAAAATAAAAAATGCTAAAAAACAACGAAATTTGCTGGCAACTTCAGACTTGCACTTTATTAATTGGCCCAAAAGCTACATTTTCAAAATTTTTCTAAAAGATCTGATTAGAAATTGTGATCTGATGAAAGAGCATCCGAGCCAATAATTTTGTACGGCACTGTACTCGAGGTTTCACGAAAGAAAAAAAACTTAAGTACAAGATAACATAAAAATATCAGTCACATTTTTCGTTGTTGTGAACTTGTTTCAAAACTTCTGTCTTTTCCTTAATATAATTGTAAAACTCTGTGCGCGTCATTTTGAACGTATTTAGGTACATATACGAATCATCCACTATTGCTTGTGCAAAGTTCAACTATCTCGAAATGTGACTATTTCACAAATTAAACCGGTGCACTGAGAGAAAGAAGTTTAGAATTAAAAAAGCGTGCTAAATTAAAAAAATACGCATATGAAAGAACGCCAACCCAACTCGTAATACATTTAAGTATACAAATTTTAGTATTTAGTAAAGAAATATTCACTTCAAATACGCCCATATTAAAATGAAGCGATTTGCAATTACTGATTGCTTTTTCATAATTAAGCTAAAAAAATATTTAAATTCCAGGCTGGTTGTAATGGGAATTGAGCCCTGACCCTCTGGAAATTAGCAAATTGTGGCAAGAGTCTTCGCGCACTCAGCTACAGCCAGACATGTAAATGTGCATTTTAATCTTGCGTTTGAATCAACACCACGCGTGCGTGTTATGAAAGTATTATTTTTAAATACGAACATTTTTAAACGATAATCAAATATTCGAAAATATTCATGTTTACTATGCGTTATTTCCCTCAGTGAATTCATAACATTTTTCTGAATATTACAACGCGTTTTTTCGCTTAGTGTAGTGATTTTTGAACTTTTATTAAAATTTGTGCAATCAAATTAAAAACCGGGACACTAAAACGAAACCCGGGATATTTTAAGGTTGGGCCGGGACACCGGGACAAATAGTCTAAAACCGGGACATGTCCGGGAAAACCGGGACGTCTGGCAGCCCTATCTATAACCAAAGAAAACACGGCTATTGGCGCATGTGTAAACGAAAAGAGAGTGTGGGTCGTTCATGTAACAGCGTGCGTAAACTTATAAGACTAGGTTCATTCCTTATCTTTTTGGACCAAAATCTGAAAAGTGTCAAAATGCCAGAGCGTAAGCAAAATGCGCTCACTATAAGAGAATAACAGGAAAACTAAAGGAACGCAAAAACCAAATTTTTAGTCCAAAGAATGGCAACAACAAAACTAACTTCAAATAAGAATGGAAATGTATGTACAAAACACATTCACGCAAGCACAAGCACAAACACTTACTATATCAATTATTTTTTGCCTCCTTCCAATTTCAATTCACTTTTTTTACTTTTTAGATTATTCTCACTTTTTGCGTATTTTTTAACTTCCGTTAATTCAAATTCAATTGAGTTTGACACTTTTCAGGATTTTGCCAGAAAAAATTCTTCTGACTAAATCTAACTACTTCGGACTGAAGAGAGTCACTCTCACTAAGTGTTGCTCTCCCTTTTTTGCTGTCATTTTCGAGTTAAGGAACGCTTTTTGGACTAAATCTGACTACTTCGGACTATTTCTGGGAGATAAGGAACGCAACTACTATCTGCTTGATAAAGTTATCAGCAGTGTTGTTGGAAAAAAGGCGTTTTACCACACTAAAAGCACCAAATGGTTTTGAATCAATTGATGCTTTTTTCATAACAGCTTGTATGTATTTAACAAAAACAAAAAATTAACAATATTTACAAGAATGCATACATAAATCAATAAACAAAACTTTTTCGCTCATAACGATTTAAAAGCCATATGCTATAATGACTCATGCTTACGACGTAATACCGAAGTACTGCACATTAAAACTGATATATCTCAAGAAAGAAAAATCGAATCCCAGCAAACGAAAATCATGCCCTAAGTAGAAATGAGCAAACAAAATTTTGTTTTCATTATATAACCTCAAATATCGCCAAAAACCGTAATTTTGGCACTTTGAGGTTAGCATATCTCAAAATTCTAGTGCTAGAGCAAATGTCCGGTCAGATTTGGATTCAGCACCAAGAAAATACGTGTTTTACTCAGGTGGTACAAAAATAAAAATTTTTACAAATAATTAGAAAAGAAAAAAAGAAAAACTTAACTTACTCGCATATCTATTGGCATCTTCAACGCGAAGAGAATTGGACAAGGTAAATTTGCAAATTCAGCTTTTTATCAATCATTATTTAAGTGCATTTAAATTTGTAGATTTTTGTAAATTCAGTGCTGCCACAGCTATAAATATTTAAAAATTATTTCAGATTTTAACTATATCGGAGTAGTTTTAGNGTTCAAGTAAATTTGTAGAAGTTGATTTACCCTTGCAAAATCCATGTTAACTGTATGAAATGCTTGAAGTGATAGAATGCGTCAAGCGATTTGTTATAATTGCTTCAAATAATTTAGGAATTGCAGAAAGCTTAGCTATGCCCCGGTAGTTCTCCACTGAAGACCTGCTACCGCTTTTATGTAAGGGGGTTATGAACGATTCCTTCCATACAGTTGGAAAAACGCCCTCTTTAAGAGACAAATCAAATAAGGCTGTTAACGGCTCATAGAGATAATCAGCACAATTTCTAAGAAAACAAGTGGGGATCTGTAATAGAATCTAGAACTCGTAGGAAACACATTACATTAATTATCACGCATGTAATACATTACTACTTTTCCTACTGGGAAAATACCAGAATCGAAACCCGATTCAATGACAATTTTATTCCCGGACTTTTATTTCTTAATTTTATTATAACTATGGGTATTCATCTAAACGCGTAAATGCCGCATAAACCTCGTAAATAAATATTAAAGTGAATGTCTAAAAATTGTTTGCATGTAAGTTGCCAATGAAAAGAAAGTCCTAGAAAGAAATACCTATTATGTTCTCATTACCATATCGCTAGCTTAAAGTGAAAAGTTGCTAAGTCCACTTTTGGTGAAATCTTATATTTGGATATAGGAAGAAAGGTAAATTAAAGACGTAACGTCTCCAAAGGGATTAACTAACGTGCTTGTTTTATTTCTTCCCGTTTATATTCAATTAAAGGCAAATTTACTAAGTCCAAAAGAGGCACAGAAGAATCGATAAGCTCACAAAAATTCTAAATATTTTAATTTACAACGGAACTTTCTGAAAAATTCTTGAAGGAAAGGTTTTTAAAAGTTTTTTCCTCTTCTGTATATTTTCTTCAAATAGACTTAGTAACTTTTCACTCTAAAAATTACCAACATGATTACTTCTTTCGGAAATATACCATTGTTACTTTGCAAAACTACTGTTGAACAGTGTTATAATATAGATGACTTTTATTAATTAATTAATTTGTATGAAGTGTGAAGCGGCCGCTGTGGTGTAGTGGTAAGCAGTGCGCGCTTCCACTCCGCAGGGCCTGGGTTCAAGCCCTAGTCAAAGCAACATCGCACAAAATATGGAAAAAAATATTTTTTTAACAGCGGTCGCCCCTCGGGAGGATATGGCAAACCTCCGAGTGTATTTCTGCCATGAAAAACAGGTGTTCATAAAAATACAATCGCCGTTCGGAGTCGGCGTAAAACTGTAGGTCCCTACCCTTTGTGTGACAACATCAAGGCGCACGCCACAAATCGGAGGAGAAGCTCGGCCAAACACTAACATATGTGTAAGCGCCAATCTATTACACTGTGAGACAAATGGTAGGGGTCAGTAATCGGGAAGGGTTCAAACTACCGGAGAAAGTTATATCGGTAAAAAAGAAGTTATACGTGTCCCGGCGTTTCGAGATATATATATATGTAACTATCATATAGGGGAAATTGTCACCTTTGGTGGTCTTTTTTTGACATAACTCGAGAACCACTAGTCCGATTTTGCTCAAACAAATTTAAAAAAATTAAAAATTACAATTCCTTTAATCTGTTCATATAACGTTTTTCTATATAATCAACAGTTTTNTCAAAACTTACAATTTTTCTTAAAAAGATTGAGTACCATTCGTCCAAAATCAAAAATTAATGGCATATAAGGTATTTTGACAAAAATTCATAGATATGTGATAGCGTTGTTTTACACAAACAATAGGGGTCGTCATCTAAAGTGATAAAGGGATAAATTGATAAATTTATCAGCTTATCCACATTCTTACATGAACGCACCTTGGTAAATAATTGCATAAAATTGTTTATTATTTAATTTATATGGATAGTTACGTTTCATTCTTACCTCATACATTGGGTTAATTTGTTTTTATGTGTTCGTAGCAAAATCGACCACCTGGCAGTCTGTCAAGGTTGAATTTTGCTGAAATTTATACGTTTATCCACCAAAATCGTTTGATAAAGTGATAAACTTTAGTTAAATAGATTTCCATACAAAGTTTGACAGTTCATTTATCAAAATGATAAATTTATCATTTTATCAAGTTTATCAACAGTTTAACACTTTTGATGAAGACCTTCTTATATAAGGCTTGCTCGTCGAGCAAAAAATTTGTACAAATTTGTACCAATTATCATGATTTTTGCCCAAATCGCGTTCGTGCAGACCAAAAAATTATTCATCACTCAAAAACTGAGAGCGCAAAATGACAGTGCTCCTAGAGAAAAGTTGCAAATTCTTGCTGGAAAAATTGTAGTCAGCAAGCATTTGCAATCACGAAAGGCATATGATTGTGGCACATGGTTGCATTTTTGTCGACGATAATTTGAATAAATAAGTTCGGTAAATGCAAAATTATTTAAACATGCGCGATTTTTTAAGAAAAAGGAATTAAATACTTGTTTTTATAATTAATTTAGTTTATTCCAATGATTTTGCTGTACTCGGCTGGGAACTAATTGTACTGGCAATCGGAATGCTATTGCAACCAGAGTCGATTTAAGAAACCCGATAACTAATACGATAAAGAAATTTAAATGTATGTTAAAGAAAGTCAGAACAACAAGAAATATACATGTATACCCTGTTTTTCGTCCATCTGAAGGAATTTTAAAAATTGTACAAAAATGTATCATGTTTGATATGCAACCGTGGACCAGAGCTGTAAAATGATTGAATCAGTAGGATCTGCATTCACTTGGCACTCGTTTCAAAATTTTGATTATTTGGTTGTATAAGAAAAACCTCATTCCTGAGTGGCTTAAATTATTTTGAAACAAAAACAAACGTAATGTGTTATTGAATGACAGAGTTCCATTCAGTATAGAATGTGAATGTAACAAAAGTATTGGCAATCATTGTGATTGTAAATTTTGGTTGAATGCAAACAGTTTAGATCATTCAGTACTACACTGAAAAAATATGCCTTGCCACTAGAAGAAAATCTGTATAGGAGAAAATAGTCGTTTTACTTCTGCTTTTCTACTAGTGCTACAATTTGGTAAAGCATTACCTATGACCAGAAGTACGTACCACTTTTGGATATTCTGTCAATGCTTTTTAAAACCAACTGCATGTTTTTGAAGGAAACTTGCGGCCAATTTTATTTAACGAACTAAATTTTTATTTGTACAAAGAGATATTTTTATTTCTCAATACCAGGCGCTCATACATATGAAGTAGCAAGCTTTCTATACGTATAAATTTGTTTGTAGAACTTTTAAATAATTTTTTTTTGTAGAAGCCTTTGAACTTTACAAAGTAGAATTTTGGAAATTTAAAAATTTATACAAACAATTTTGTACGTAGAAAAAGAAAACTTGTTACTTCACATGCATGAGCGCCTGGTATTGGGAAATGAAAATATCGGCCCGTAGTCATAGTCAAAATAAAGTCGACTTTAAAGTTAGTTGCAGCTTTTTTGACAGATATCCCATTGAAAATTATGTCAAAAAGCTGCAACTAACTTTAAAGTCGACTTTATTTTGACTATGACTACGGGCCATCGTTTTTTACAAATAAAAACTGATCGTAAAGGGTGGCCGCACGAAAATGGGCAGATATGTGTTTTAAAAAAGGACATTATATGTATGTGGATAAACCATGGACTGAACGATAAATGCTGCTATCATTCGATGGTTGTTATGCTTGATTATTTCATGTTCTGCAGATTTTCCAATCTTTAAAAGAAAAAAATTATAGATACTAATTGTCTTGGAATATTTTGCACTCAGTTTTAAACAACCAAAACTATAAATTTGTACAATATGTTCATGTTAATCAAGCTGTGTTTCATTCGTAGGACATGGCTTAGCCCGCGTGGCCGCTGTGCATTGATACGCGACACTATGTCAATATCGTTTTAAAGTTCATATACCTCATTAAGGGTATTCGTTTAAAATCTTAAATGCCACGTATATCGTGTATACCTCGTAAGTATACCGCCCCGTAAACAATATGTCAAAATTTGTATGAAAAAGCTTTTACACAGTTCGCTTAAGTTTGCACGTCGATTTTGGCTCGTAAACGATCTGGTAAACTTACGAGCCAAGAAATGCAACCTTGCCGAGTGCCGGCTGATTTGTTTACAATTTAATTTTTCATTTCGAATTGTGCTAACAAAATACGTCCTGAAGCTTTTTTATCTAATTAAACGTTAAACGAAATGGATGAGGTAAGAATTAACCTTGATCAATGTTTTGTTTATGCATTTCACGGCAAATAACTTTCTATTTTAGCTTTTGCAATCAAAGAAGAAAAGGAAGAGATACAATCCGACCCATCGTTGGACTGACTTGGAAACGTCGGAACTTGTGCAAGCCGTATCTGATCTTGTAAACGAAAATCCGGAATCATTTGAGGTATATATTTTTATAAAAGTAAAAACAGAAGTTATTCTTTGCATTTTATAGAAGCCGACCTGTCAAAAGTTCTATGACAAAGTTGGTAACCGTTCAGTGGTCCTTCAATCAATTCCATGGTTTACCAAAAAGAACAAAATGCGACACTTGAAGTCTACATACATGTCCGCTGCAGCTTGGAAAGCCAAAACAGGTGCGGGACTGTTAGAAACCGGCGATGAGGCTAGTGTCTCTTCATATATCGCGAAAGTATGCCCACACTGGGACCTACTTGGGGATATTTTCGGGCAGCGAAAAAGCGTCAATCCGACTGTCATATATGAAACCACAAATGATGTTGAGGATTTGTATGAAATCACTATTGATTCAGATTTTAATTACGAGGAGTTTAATCATACGCTTTTATCTGAATGGGAGCCAATAAACACTACAGTTGATTCTACCTGTATAGATGAACCATCGACTACCAGACAGATGAGCCCTTCTGAGCTTTCAGCATCACGGAGCGGAATTGAGTTTACCAATTTTATAGCAAGTAAACCAAAAAAAAAAGGTGCATGTGTTAATTCAATGGATAATTTGATCTCTATTCAAGAGAAAAAGTTAAAGTTAGAAGAAAAAAAATTTGAATTAGAAAAAAAAGAATGCAACAATTTTGAGTTAAACTAGAACTTGAAATGGCAAAAGAAGAGAAAATGCAATTAGAAAATCTGAAACTAGAAAGCCAAGAAAGAATTAAAAAGTACGAAATCGAACTAAATAATAAGAAACAATGAATACGAAGTAATATGTATAAGCAGTGACTACGTTCACCATTACTACAAGTACCTCACTACACAAAAGATCAAATTAAAGTGTTATGCTAAGTTTTATTTTGTTTATTTAATTACTATTATTTTTTATAAAAGTATAGCTCATTTTCATAATTTTTGCAGTTTGAAGTTTGGATTTATATGTTTTTTGTTAGATGATGGGCTATACTTTTTTATTTTTCCACCACTACACATACATCCACCAGAAAAAGTTTCCTTACAGAGATTTTTTTCTTTTCAGAATTTTTACAAAATGTTTTGGTATGCAGTTTTATAGGCCATTAAAGTTTAGTATATTACAAAGTATGTTTGAAAATATGGAAGGAAATGCACAACACCGTCAGAAAAAAAATTATCAAATAAATAATATAAAAAAAAANGATAAAAGCGTTGTAATAATAAAATCAACGGGATTTTGTGGCAACTTCAAACTAACACATAATGTACTAAGATTGAATGAGCTATAAAACTATGTATTAAACAATTCAAAAAATTCTAAAAAGGGGTTTATATCATGAAATTAGCTATATTTTTATAAACAAATGACGAACAATTTTTTTTATGAAAATCATGAATATTGTAAAAAATCTCTGTACGGAAACTTTTTCTAGTGGATGTATAGTGATCTCCATTGTTAACTTTTATACAAATAAAATGACTGAATTTTTTATGTGAAAATTAATTAAATGACTCTTTATTGACTTCATTCTTGCATAAGTGATAATAGTGCACGTCGCTTTTCTTCGCCTTCGTTGGCTACGAAACTCTGATTTTCAGGTTCGTCGTTTTCACAACCTTCCTCTGGGTCTACCACCATTTCGAAATCGTTTTCTCTGAGCGTTATTAAAATATTGCGTAATATACCCCAGACTAACACCCAACGGCATGATAAACTTATGGAAGAATCGTTTCTAATTTGAATTTTTAATTCCTTTAAACTGCTAAATCGCTCCTTGACCTGACCAAAACAGTGCTCTATCCTAATACGAAACTGGCTGAAGGTTTTATTAAATTTATTTCGCTGATGCAGGGTGCCGCTCGTTGAATTTGCTCTGAATGGAGTTATAAGCGAGGTAGTCAACTTGTAAGCGCTGTCGCCTGCTATCCATTCTGCTCCAAACAGAAAATCGGCACTAGTTGTTAAATATCCTGGCATCGTGCACACTACCAGGCTACCCCAGAACCATATGACGGATTCGTAGTTTATGGTCGCAAACAAATTGAGCTTTTATCGAATATATGTGTTTCCGAGAAAAATATGCTTCGGGATCCTCAAAGGGTTTTTCTGACAATTTTATTTCTGTCCCATCAACATATCCTACACAGTGCGGTAGCTCATGGAAAGTTTCGGCGACCAAGGTCCTACGCTCTTGAGTATCTGGCCAGTATAAAAATCTGTCCTTCAATTTCAAAATCGCGTTGAAAACTCTATGGGTTATTGTCTAAAAAATATAAAAATTAGGTGTTAGATTATGTCATTCTGACAGAATTTTACCTGTATTGTGCCTCCATCACTTATACCAAACAAATATGCGATTTTTCCAATTGTCGCACCCTCACCACATGAACCCAGCCGGTACAAGACAATGGCGAGTTGTATGTCAACAGGAAACTGTCTGCAGGATCGCGGCCCATTGAAAACTTCATCTTCTTTTATTAGATCCAGGATATATTCAAAGCTAGACCAGCTTACGCGCACAATTTCACGGAACCTGCTTTCGTCCAAGTTTGGCAAAACATTTGTTACAAAGTTGCGAGATTTAAGCACGGAATGGTGAACAAAAGGGTGTACATATCGCAAATCTTCCGAACAAGCAAATAAAACAGCCAGGTTTTCCAATATCTCATCCTCTTGCTCGCGGTACTTGATCTCTAAATGTCATATACATATTTTTACTGACGAACACTAGCAACAACTCAATGTTTATTACCATTAGGTTCTCCGAAAAGCTCCAACATCCACCAGTCATTTAGTAATATATCTTTCCACAATTTGCAAATTCTACGTTTTTCACTCATTTTCGGCATGTTTGTTTACAATTTTTATCAAATACCGAAAACGAGTTTACGCTAGTAATTTGCAGGTGCGTTCGTATAATACCGTGCGTAAACTTACATATATACGCGATTCGTAAGTTTAAACGTTTAAACGAATACCCTTATTATTCCATCATCTAAACTTACATATTTTTCTTAGTGTATAAAATTTGATTGGAACTGAATTAGAGAATGCACACATAGCAAAGTGTTAATTCATCTGGAAGCTAATTCAGTATTGAATTCTGTTTACTTCAGCATTCTCAGTTTTTCATTCAAGTATTTACCACCTTACTGTGTGAAATAAATTTTTTTTTTTTAATGATTGTAGATTGAAAAAAATATAAGCCACACTACCAGACCAAAGGAAAATAATGAAATCCTACTTGTAAATATATCATGATTAAAATGTTAAACGATTTCACAGTTTCACAGCTCTGCCGTGGACACCACCTGCCAGTGAATCAAATTCCTGCAAATTTGCGTTCGTGCAGAAAAATTCTCTGTAATTTTGAGTGTTGGATAATTCTTGGTGGATTTTCGACGAACAAACCTATAGATTCAAATATCGATATAAGGTCGGTGTTATGCAGACAAACTTTTGTTTGCCAAATTAAATGGCGGCTGCTTAGTTTGCTCGGAGGTGGTTATGTCGAGTTTGGCACAGGGTTGCACGTTCATTATGGTTTTCATGGCTATTGCCAACACGAAATGAGAATTTNTCTTGTTATTGTATTTGATACATAATTTCGCTGCTTGCTACCCATGCATTCTACCACTTTGAATGGGGTGCTCTCGTACTGTTCGAAATTAGGAATAGTATTTTTGCATTTCGTGCAATCCGTGCATCGTGCAAGACTTCGAGAATACCCCTAATTAGTTTGCTGTGAGAGTCGCCAAACTCGCTCTCTCCGAGTTTGCTGCAACAACAATTGCACGCAGTTTGCCAAACAAAATTTCTGCATAACACCGACCTAAGTAGGTATCCATACTTAGGCCGATACTTACAACCCTATTCCGGTTTTGCAATAGAATGACTATTGATCATCCTTCATTGTCGTGATTTTGTCATTGTCGTTCCACGTTGGCATTCCACACAAAATTACAAGCGAAAAGCTTTTGTGAACTTACCATGCATGGTGAAAAGTTCATTGTTGTAGAAACAGCTAGTCAACGCTATTATTTGCAAAAATATGAGCGGTGAAACACCAGAAAAGTGAGTATTTGTGTGAAATAGATAAATTCATATATCCGTAGCAAAGTGGAAAGATGTAAGTTTTGTATATTTACATACATACATATGTGTGTATTTATATTTTTCATTTATGCATGAATACATTTGCATACACACATTATTTCGCAGACATTAGCGGCGAGGAAAAATCAGCTACGCTGCAGAGCACAAAAAGTGCATGTGGATGTAATTGGAACAGGTGGGGGACCACGGACGGCAGACATCTCTCATTTTTTTTCACAAATTTATTAAATCGTCGGACTTTTTATATCAACACAAACATATGTTTTTGCCTTGTCACCTGCCCAAAGGCCATGCCAATAAAAATGACGATTGGCATGATTCGAGCTTTTGAATTTTGCTGCGAATACCAAAAAGCTGCAATTGTCATTTTTATATCAAGTGTCATCGCGGTGAGTTTTGTCAGTGTGGCGGAATAGGGCTGTTAGTAGGTGTCTTTACTTTCTTTCGATGCTGCTTTCTAGTACAGGCATCGATACTTCCATGTCATCGTTTTATTCCTAGATTCGCGACGTGACCGGCCGTCTTCACGTGCTGGAAAGTCTCGCTCGCGTGACGACGCATACGAGATCCCGCACTTGTAGACACCAACATGTACGAAGCATACTTTTTCTCGTATACCGAGCGGTTCTCGAGATCTCGCATGCTTTCAACTATCATCTTTGTTATTTGACAGCTATTTTATTATTTCGCAGATATCTTCAGAGTAGAAACATCGTTCATTTTGGTGGAAAATACAAATTTGGCCTGAAAAGCTTGATCCTTCTTTTTGGCGACATTTTACAAATGGAAAAGTATGCTGTCAAATGCCCAGTCAACAAAACTCTATATCGCTTGCGAGAAAAAAGCAGAACGCATGCGAAATTTTCAAGCATGCGAAGACGGACCAGAACCCTAGTATCGTATCGAATGTCATAAACTCAAATTACAAAGATAAAGGCCCGTTGTCATAGAGAAGTTAAAAAAAGATTTAAACGATAAAAAATAGTATTTTATTGTAATCACCATTTTAACTCTTTCATAGTCAACTTAAAATACATTTTATGGCAAAAAAACCGGTTTGTCTCCAAACCAAATTTGACAAGGGATGACGGAAAATCGTTCCACAATACATCATACTCCTACCCTGTCGGAAACACAAACAACCAAAAAGAAGTTCTAAGTTTTGTTTTGTTGTTGAAGTAGTAAACGCAATAGCACCCAGGTTCGGTCCCCACTCCGAGCGATTCCAAACAATTTTTTTTTTTATACCCGAGCGCAATTGTGCACAAGGTTATTATAACTTTGTTCACATAACGGTTGTTTGCAACAAGCAAAACGAATCGAGATAGATATAGGCAAATGTATACATAAATGATCAGAATGAAAAGAGAAATCGATTAACAGGCTTCTTTTCTATTCTGGCTGGTAATAAAAAGTTTGTAACCGGTAATTAAAGTGTCTGTCAATTTTTAAACCCTTTTCGCATTCTGTGTACTCTTGTAACCGGTAAATTTTGTTACCATCTCATAAGCTGGTAACAAAGTATTGCCCCGCGAAATATGCAATGCCAGAATTTGCACAATTCTTCATAGCTGAATTGCTGAATATTTTAACTGCATTACCAACGTTCCTAGAATCGCGGTGACAAGAACTGGTAACATTTTTTGGTAATAAAATTTTCCGGTTACAATATCTTCGGTAACGTGCAGAATAGACCTGTAAGCGGTGAATGTTTGCCCGTCCTTCTGTCTGTCCGTCCGCCTGTGCACTCGATAACTAGAGTAAAAATTGGTACGTGCACTTCTTTCGGGCGCAGGACGGATGGTATTGAAAATGGAAAAAATCGGACAATAATCACGCCTACCTCCCATGTAACGGTAATTTTCAGAAATACGAAAACTGCGATATTTTAGTAACTACTGAAGATTATTACCTCAAAATTGATATTTGCAATAATTTTTAGACGAAAAATTGGAATATTATAAATTTTTGGAAAATGGGCCTAGCCACGCCCACTTATGGTCAGGGTTGCCGTTTTGGTCCAAATGGACCAAATTTGGTCCATTTCTTTTCGTTTGGTCCATTGGTCCAATTATTTTTAAAATGGTACATTTCACAAGCCTTTGGTTAGGTTGTTATCACCCTTTCACTTCATGCAATAGTTTCGCGTTTTCAAAATTTTCAGTAAAAGTGACGAAACGGCCATCGTTAGCCATGTTACTGATGCCCTGACGATCGTCGACGATGACGATATTCAGCATAGGACCGATTGGAAACACCTGCTAAAAGTGTGAACTCGCCTTGCCACTGATCTTCAAATATGGCATGGCTAATCATTTATCAAAGCTCGCTTGAAAAAATATCGCGGTTTCTTGCTAATTTTAACTACTCGGTGACCAATATTAAAGCGGCTAGCAAAAATATAGAAAGGTATTGTTACGATTATCCTTGAAACCTTGAGGGATTTCCCAAATATGCTTCGGCTGGTGTCGCTGGATGGTCGTGCTTCTGCCGGCCACTAGTGGGGACCAGACCATGTCTCTTCTCGTGGGCACCCTTTTCGCCAGATCTATGCCGCACCATCTGTCCATGACACCCAGACTCCCGCCTTAGTGCTGCATTGCCTTTAGCACATCTTGCTACATCCGGATCCTTACGCCGAAACTTCCGCCGTCGTTTCGTATCTCGCTCTTCCGCCGATGCTAACTTCATTGACCGGACATATATAATCTCAACCTTGGCTTCCGGCTTAACTGCTCGCTTTTGCCAACCACCTTTTTCGGGACACTTCAAAGCGCGCCTACTGCTTCCACAGTCGCTTCCATTTCCAGCCACCGACGTATCACCATTGCAACGTGGTTCAGTGGCCATGACCACTTCCTTGTTGCAACCTCTTCTTCACTGAGCTGGCGGAACCGTCACGCTTTTCCTGTATCGGTGAACCACTTCCTTCTCCTGACGAAACCATTTCGTCTCCATCACTGTCATCCTCTGCCCAACTAACCACTTCCGTTTCTGGTGGAATCTTTGGCACTTCCTCTAAGACCAACCGTCTGCTGGAGGTCAATCTTCATGCCTTTCCCAAGTAGGAAATCCACGCCGATGATGACTTCATCCACAATTTCTGCCACAATAAACTTCGCGTACGAGGCCAACCCGTCGGTTTTTACCTCACATAGAACTTCTCCTAACACTTGGGTTCGCTCACCAGTTGCAGTATGCAGCTTTGCTCCAGGTAGTGGCTTCACATAAAAAGTAGTCACATCAGGTCGAATAATGGAATGTGACGCTCGAGTATCCACTGTCAGCACTCGCCCCTGCCCATTCACACATCCACCAATAGTGAGGTTGCTCGCATTCCGGCCAATTTGTGAGACGGAGATTAGGGGCCCTTCAACTTCTGGAGCCAGCCCGCGGCCCTTCCTGCTGGCTCGTTTTAATTTAACGACTGACTGGAATTAGATTCGTCTTCCTCAGCCCTGCGTTTACGTACTGCTGGACTGTTGAGCGCACTGGAACTTGCGCTGCAATCGCGGGCGAAGTGGCCTGCCTTTCAACATTTAAAACATTTGCCAGAGCCATGCTTTTTCTCGCCTAGCAGTTGGATTAGCTTCTTCAGCATTTCCTTTGTCTCGTCCAGTGTCTCCACTTCCACTCGATGGGCTTTGTAAGCTGGTCGACTTAGGAGCGCCGCCGTTTCACGCGTCTGAGCATACGAGACGGTTTCAGCAAATGTCGGCTTTGTCCTGTAGAGTCTCGTTGGACTCTTGGCAGCGATTCTCCAGCTCCATCTGGTAGATCTGTCGCCTGTGCTCGCTACCATAGCGTCTTTCCACGGCACCCATCAATGCATCGTAATTGTTCCTTTCACAATCAGGAATAGTCTGCAAGATTTCCGCTGCAGATCCTTTTAATGCAACGAACAGAGCAGCGGATTTATCTTCCATGCTCCAGTGATTTGCTGAAGCTGTCTTCTCGAACTGGAGCTTAAANACCCATCAATGCATCGTAATTGTTCCTTTCACAATCAGGAATAGTCTGCAAGATTTCCGCTGCAGATCCTTTTAATGCAACGAACAGAGCAGCGGATTTATCTTCCATGCTCCAGTGATTTGCTGAAGCTGTC
The DNA here is from genome assembly GCF_001687245.7 of Rhagoletis zephyria. Taxonomy (NCBI): domain Eukaryota; kingdom Metazoa; phylum Arthropoda; class Insecta; order Diptera; family Tephritidae; genus Rhagoletis; species Rhagoletis zephyria. Next base: position 46,985 of record NW_016158520.1, on the reverse strand, counting down.
TTCTCGAACTGGAGCTTAAAGACCTGGAAAGGAGTCGTGCCCATCAAAGGATGGAGTCTTTACCTAGGGAGCGTTCGTCGAAATAGCTGGACGATTCAACTGCAAATCACGAAGACGACCTTCCAACTCGTCCACCTTAGCCTCGACTTTGTCCTGTTTTTCCTTAATAAGCGCTTCGATTTTATTTTGCCGCTTCTCGATTTTATTCTGTTTTCCTTCGATTTTGTCCTGTCTTTTTTTGAGTTGCACATTGTCTCTGACTAAACACTCCTGAAGCTGCGTGATCTTTTCATCCAGCTGTGATGACATGTATGTTTTTTGTGCTTCTAGCTGGGATGAAATTGCAGCCAATAACGTGTTCATGTCCATAGCTGTTGGTGAACTAGGAGCCTTTTGCTGTTCTTCAACTTTCCCGGATGTCTGCTGCACATCCTTCGACGAACAAGCAGCATCATCCTTCTGTTCTCCTTTTGCGGATGTATCGTCGGGTTTACCCTGGAAGTCGTGTTTATTTATTTATTTAGTCTAATCAAACACAGACTATTAATAACAAGAGTCATAAAGTATATTAAAATTATTATATAAATTTACGATATGATTAAAAATTAAAGAGGATTATTACAAAGTTATAAAATGATTTCATTACGAAAAGAAGACCTTGGTATTGAGAAATCTAAGCCTAAAGAACTTGCAAGCATATTAAAATCGGTGAGTGTTCTCTTAATAGGCGCATTCATGCAATAAACAGTTTTACTAAAGCTTACGTTAAAAATATCAGCTCTTCTCAAATTTCTACTAGGAACATGGGAATTTATTCTTTCGAGCAAAGCAGGGCAATCAATTTTGCCTGAGATAATGTCTGCGATAAAAGAAACAGATAAAAACAATCTTCTGTTGCGCAGTGTCATGAGGTTAATTAATTGACAGCGCGAGAAATATGACGGTTTTGGTTCTGCAAAGTCAATAAAACGCAAAGCGTATCTTACAAAAGCTTTCTGAACAGATTCTAGTCTATTAATGTAGTTTTGGTGATATGGTCTCCAAATGAACGCCCCGTATTCCACTTTCGACCGGATAAAAGTAGTATACAGAACCTTGAGAGTATATGGGTCACGAAATTGACTACTGATTCGGCGCACAGAGACGAGCATAGCAAAGGAATTTGCAATAATGTAGTTAACATGAGTTTGGGACGTAAGTCGAGCATCAAAAAAATCACCTAGATCCTTTACTTCATTAACCTGATCTAAAACCGAGTTTTAAATACGGTATGATGTGAGCAAGGGCTTATGGAGTTTACTAAAAGGAATCTTGTGACATTTTTTTATTATTAAGAAATAGTCTGCTTTTAACGCACCAAGAGTGCACCATATCAAGCTCAGCTTGAAGACAAATGAATCATTAAGACTTTTAATCACTGAGTAAATTTTCAAATCATCAGCATACAAAAGGAAATTAGCCGAAGAGAAGCAATACTTAATGTCATCAATAAACAAAACAGAGAATAATGGGCCAAGAATGCTCCCTTGGGGAACCCCCGAAGTTGATATAAATGACTTCGAGCACACTCCATCTAGGACAACAGTCAATTTCCTATCCACTAAGTAGGACTGAATCTACTGCAGTAACATTGAATGATAACCTAAATGGGCAAGTTTAGCAACAAAGATTTTGTGGGAGATCCTGTTAAATGCTTTAGAGTCCGTATATATGGTGTCCACTTGATGACCATTCTGAAAAGCGTTAAGACAATCCCCAGAAAAAACCGCAAGATTAGTCCCTTCCAGGGACAAAACCATGCTTTGGACAAACAAGTTGTGTAATGTTGAAAAATAGTTTTTCTTTCATAACACTCTCAAATAGTTTCGAAACAGTCGACAACTTCGAGATCGGCCTATAATTACAGACATCACATTTATTACCGTTTTTGAAAACAGGAGTGACCGAAGTAAGTTTCCATGCATCAGCAAAGACTCCTGAGGCAAGTGACTTGTTGTAAATAATTTTTAATGGTGTCACCAGTGAAGGGCAATTTTTCAATAGCACCACAGAAAAGCCATCCATGTCAGTCTGCATTGAGGGCTTCAGGCTTATAATGCCTTTAATAATGTCATCGTCAGACAGAACTAAAGACCCTAGATTGAAATTAGAATAAATACTTCCCAAATCCTGTGTAAGTATATCCGAGAGGTCATCGTTCGATAAATCATCATCAGAGACGAAGTTCGATGAGAAGAAGTCAGCGAAAAGGTTTGCAGCCTCTAAAATGCTATTAGCCTTGGCATCGTTATAGAAAACCGAAGTGGGAAGCGTAGATACCTTTTTTCTAGACTTAACAAATTGCCAGAAACTTTTTGGATTATTTTTAATTTTAACTTCGAAGCTATTAATATACTCCCTGTAGCGAGATTTGTTTAAACTGTCAAACTCATTTTTAAACTTAGCGTACAGATCAAAGTATTTCTGTTCATTAGTTGACTTGAATTTTTTAAAGAACTTATTCCTCAAGTTCTTTAAACGTTTTAGTTTCTTCGAATACCAAGGAAACTTATGAGACAAATTAGCATGAACTGGAATGTGTTTTTTACAAAGATTGAACACCGTACTTTTAAACTGGTCAAAGCAACTAGCAATATCACCGTCACCAAGAACATCAACCCAGAGGATATTAAGAAATGCGTTATCGATGATATCGAAATTAAAAGAGTTATAATTAAATGCAATTTCTTGATGTTCATGATTAACTTCAAAATACTCGTAAAATTCAATGTCAAGCAACAAAGGGTGATGATGTAAGGTAGATGGAGATAGTGCTGAAGCGGCGACCTGAATATTAAACTTAATATTATTACTTACAAATATAAGATCTAAGTAGCGGTTCAAATTATTGTGAATCCCGTTAACCTGAACTAAGTCACATCCTAAAAAATTATCAATAAGATAAGATTCTATGACATTACTTATATTAGAAGGAGTTAAAAATACATTATTATCCAAATATGACCAGGTAATATTGCTTAGGTTGAAATCCCCCAAAACAACAAGCTGATGTTCACCAATGCCTTCATGAAGAGAAACAATATTATCGACATGTGCTCTAAATATAAGTTCATTGCTAGCCGGTGGAATATACGACGCACAAACGTACAGCGAATTAGATACATTTCTTATCTTCACACAAAGCTGATCTAGCAACGTATCATTATTTTGAAGAAGAGCTAATGAAGCTTGTAGATAACAACGGCATGCGATGAGCACTCCACCTCCTCTTATACAGCCAGTCTTGACTGGATTGCGATCTTTTCGGAAAACATCATTGTGCCTAATATCGAAGAACTCGGAGTCAAATAACTGTTGATTGAGTCAAGTCTCAATAATAACAAACACATCATACTCCAATTGCGAGCTAAGCAGGTACAAATCCTCCGATTTTGTTCTAATACCAGAAGCATTGTGGAAATAAACTTTAAAGTTGGAGTTTTCTCTAAAAAACGAAAGGGTCGCACTGCAACATTCACTGGCCAAATTTCAGGAATCAGCCGATTTTCATATGCAGACAATGGCACTCCCAATTTGAAGTTAACACTCCTCAAATTAGAAATTGATGCGTTCTTTTTTATTAGCTTATAACATGATAGCATATTTTTATTTAGACTCGCCTTCTCAGCAACATAACTTAAATGTCATCAACAGTCACAGAGGGGGCAAACGATGCCAAATGAAACCACTTAAGTCGCTCAACTCCTTTCAAGCCGGCAGTTGCATCAGAGCCCAACACAGTTTTTTGCTTTTCATTCTTCGTTTTATCAACACTAGTCCACTGTGACTGCAAATAATCATCACCGATAGGCACACGTTGAGCGTGATTACTACCTACCGAACCATCAACAGAAGCAGTAGAAGGAGCAGTAATCAAAGAGAGCGTTTGTGTATTTCTCCCAACGTTGGATGCAGCAGGGAAGGTGTTTACCGGTGAGAGAACATTGACATTGGCAGTAGCAGCGGTTGGCATAAGAGCATTGATGTTTACAGCAGCATCATCAGTCATGACGATATGAGCAGGCACGTTCATTTCGCGTTTGGATGTAGGCGCATGAGAATTCGACATTGCAGTCAGTTTGTTACTACCATTAACTGCAGCAGTAGCACTCAATGTCGGCCTCACGTTAGCTGTATTACTGAGGGCATCTCTGTAGGTACTAGCAGAGAGCGGCGTAGTGCCAGCAGTAGCACGAGTGTGCGGAGCAGAAGCAAGTGAGTTAGCTGCATTCGGCATAACACCAGCATCAGCAGACGAATTAGAAGGCGTAGAGCGCAGTAGTGAGTGATCACCAGCGCCAATTGTCTCACTGCTTTTGTTGGCACGAACTGGACCGATGATACTGGAGCCAACAATGCCATGCATTTTCCTTATTTCAACAGTAAGCAAAGAAATAGCGGCATCTTTATCATTAAGTTTAGCCCGTAGAGAAAGAATTTCTGCATGCAGGCTATCATATTTTTGCACTAATTGCTTTTTATCTTCAACCAGCGTACCTAATATTGTGAGAACACGAACATTACCAGCTCTTAATGCAGCTAATTCTTTAGCAATAGTTGACATGGTTATTTGTTGCTTGGTAATTTGCTAATTTAACACAGTATCACTAGCTCTGATCCAGTACTCCATGAACTTACAGGATTTTACACGAACTTGCAGGAAGTTGCAGGAAAAATGTTCCCGTACTCCAAAATCCTGTAAATGAGAGCGACTTTTGGAGAGTTGTGTAGAGAATGAAGTTGCAAGATTTTACCCGAACTTTTTCTCCTGGTAAAATCATGAAAAGTGGCAAGCAATCACTGGCTGACGTTTTTACAGGAAAAATGGTTTTTTTGTTCCCGCCCTTTTTGTTGTTACTCACTTTTTACTCTCACTTCAGAGAGTAATTTTGCTGTTTGACAGTTTTACAGGATTTTTCACGAAAAGTATTGGATCAGAGCTACTATTACTTTTAGGGCCGGTTACTCAATTACCAACACAAGACAAGTGAGAGAACATTTTGCACTTGGCGCACTGAACCTTCGATTGAGCACGGTCAACCTTCTGACCACAAACACAAGGCATAATGAATAATTTAATTGAATATTTTAATATGCATTTATTAAATAATGCAGAGTCACTATCTCAGGGTTTTGCAACCATAAAAGAATAAATAAGTTAACGCAAGGGTCACCGGATTGTGATTGTTGTTACACAAAATACGGAGCGATAAGAAAACACGTAAACACGGTTTGACGATTATTAAATTAATTTGTCCACATCGATGGCTTCTGCTTCCATAGTCTCTCGCAACCGGGATAACAACTCCACTTTTCTTCCGGAGGTGGCCAAGTTACGCTTTTCCAACTCATGTTTGAGTTTCTCAATCTTTAAGTCCTGAATTTTCGCCATATTCAGTAGTTTGTCCCTCGGGATTTATTTAACAGTCCCACTTCTGAAACCAATTGTTACGATTATCCTTGAAACCTTGAGGGATTTCCCAAATATGCTACGGCTCGTATCGCTAGATTGTTAAATAAATGCTCACGATGACCAAATTGTAGTACAATTAACTTTATTGTACAACAAACACTTTACAATACTCGCTAATACAGTAAAAACACGTTACAATACTCGTTAAAGCAATTACAACGCTTTACAAAACTTGTTACCACAATTAAACTTATAGCTTGCTTATTTGCAACTCACTTTACTTGTAGCTTGCTGACTTATAACTCACTCAATCCGGTATCTGGTGGCGCCCGTATATACCTGCGCTCGCACTCATGGCAACTCTAGAATGTTCTGAAGTTCATCGCTCATTCTCTTTCTCTCGCTGTTCGCAGTGTTCATCCACTTGACGTTTTCTCATTGTGGAACATTCTACGTCATTCCTCGAACATTCTGCTTATTTCTCGTTGTTCGCTTTGTGTTGCCGCAGTATTCGCCACAGTATCAAAACTTTAATCATAGCATTTAGCACATGAAAATAATATTCGATTTCAATCGAAAAGATGTTAAACATCTTGAAATTATTTCACCACATAAAGTTCTTTCTGATACTGGTCAATTTACTGCATTGGTAATTGATGCAGACATAATTGAATTTCAATTTAGCGACTAACTTCAAAAACTATATCAATATAGAACGTTTTTGGGATCAAGTATGTTTGATTAAAAATGGATTGGGTGAAGCGGCCTTTGGAGAATTGTATGATTTAGTTCATAACATTTTTAATCAAACTTACTTGATCCCAAAAACGTTCTATATTGATACAGTTTTTGAAGTTAGTCGCAATGTTTCTAATGTACAATCAAACAGTGTTTGGACTAATGTTGAGAAAACAAAACCTCGCAAAAAGCTCAGGGTAGTTGGACTTAGCGAAAATTCAGATCTGCAAGTGCTAAATCGTAAAAAGTGGCTACATCTTTCATCATTCTTACCTTCTGTCACTGCGGTTAACATAATAGACTACGTTGTTAAGCATGTTGGAGTAGACAGAAAGCATCTGTTATTCTACGCTTTAATAAAACAAAAAACTCCGCCAGTTACTCCTAAAAAGTTAATTTTAAGCTTGGCGTTTTATGACAAATTGCTTTCGCCGAACCTTTGGACAGCTAATGTTAACTTACCCCTTTCTCATTTTTTAGAAAAAAAGGAGGGCCAACATGTGATAACGTAAGACAAAATAGGACTTCAAACGAATTGAAGGCCTTCTTTCAAAATGCCTCAGGGCTCCGAAAGAAATTACAAGCTGTTCGCGCTTTTAGTCAACACATGGATTATGATGTTATTGTTGTTGTTGAGACTTGGCTTAATGATGACTTCTTCGATAGTGAGTTTCTTGACACAAAAATGTATAATGTTTATAGGAAGGACAGAGACGCGCCAAAACGGGCTATGTAAGAAAGGGGGGGTGGTGTTCTCATCGCAGTGCAACAAAAGCTACGCTCCTACTCTTTTATGCAGGAAAATAATGATACTCTTCTGGATCAACTGTGTGTCTGCGTGAGTGGATTGCCTTCTCATGGCTTGCTGGTTTTTGTAGTTTCCTACATTCCACCAAATAGCAATGATAACTTGTATCGTGCGCATGCTGACAATGTCATTTCTCTAGCTCATAAGATAGGAGACAATCATATGTATATGTGTATTAGGTGACTTTAACTTATCTAATGTACGCCGGTCAAAAGCATTCTCAACTTATGCCATTGAATGTCACTAATATTCATGAGTCTCTTCTCGTCGACAGTTTTTTAAGCCTTAATCTAATACAAGTAAATAGCTTTGCTAATAAATTGGTTAGAATTCTCGATCTTATTTTTGTCAGTGATAATATAAATAGTAAGATTGAAGAATGCTTTTCACCTATATCCCCTACTGATGTGCATAATGTTTCTGTAGCTCTTAATTTTGAATTTTATAACTTTCCTTCTTCTACTTTTGATAGTGATACTTCGTTTAACTACAAAGCCAGCGACTTTTTAATGTTAAATAGCCCACTTCTGAAGCTTGATTGGGAAGAGTTACACTCCTCCTCTGATGTTTCAGAATGCTATTATGCTTTTAAGATAGTTCTGTCTGAGTTTTTTATGAATAACATTCCAATTTTAATTAAAAAGCCTTATAAGTTGCCGAAAACTAAAAAGCCTAAAGAATCTTAGAAATAATATTTTTTTTTTTAATTTAAGAAAGCTGGTAGCCAAAATTTGTTTACCAAATACCAGAAATATCTCAAAGAGTTTAACTGTTTGGATAAATTTCTTTACATGAACTACATACTTGGCGTGGAGTCGAATATTAAATCTATTCCCAAAGCATTTTGGAGTTATGTTAAATCTAAAAAATCTAATTCTAGTATACCTTCAGCAGTATTTCTCGAAGGAAAGTTTGCTTGTAACCGTACTGATGTTGCGAATTCATTTGCTGAATTTTTCAGTTCAAATTTTTCGGGTTCGACAGGGTTCGTAGTTTCGATCTCGATTGTTCAACTAACTGCCCTCTCAGTTTTAGCTCGTTGACTTTGTCTTCGGATGATGTCTCGTATGGGATCGTCATGCTTAAACAGTCATTAAAAACTGATGTAGATGGCTGTTCTGTATTTTTAATTAAAAACCTTCCAGCTTTGGTTTTACCATTACGTATTGTTTTTAATAAGTCTCTTGCCTCAGGTACTTTCGTTGACGATTGGAAAGTTACGTATCATAGTCCCTTGTTTAAAATTGGCAATAAAAACAATGTCTGTAACTATAGACCTATTGTCAAGCTTTCAACTATTTCTAAAATTTTTGAAAATATTGTTGTGGAAAAGATAAGTTTTGCGACCATGAGTTTGATCTCCCAAAATCAACATGGTTTTATGTCCAACCGTTCTACGGTTTCCAACTTAGCGGTTTTCAGTGAGTACTGCATTGCGTCCTTTACAAGAGGACTTCAGGTTGACTGTATTTATACCGATTTTTCTAAAGCTTTTGATAAAGTGTCTCACTCTATTTTAATTAGTAAATTAGCTAGCTACGGATTTCAGTCAGTTTTTCTGCAATGGGTTAAATCCTATCTGTCCAACAGTCGATGTGTAGTCACTATTGATGGCACATCTTCCACATATTTTGTTGCTTCTTCTAGGGTTCCTCAAGGAAGTATTTTAGGCCCTTTACTTTTCGTTCTGTTTATTAACGATGTAAGTACCTATTCTATCCTCCTTTCCGATAGCTACCACTACTTGGTAAGCCGGGGTGTATTAATTTTGAGTAAATTAGCGTCATTAAATTTCGAAATATTGAAGTTTCAAGCATTTCTGAAATTTACCGTTATATGAAAAGCGGCCGTAATTTTAGTCAGATTTCAATAATTTTCAACGTTTTGCTTTTATGTTGCAAGCACAATAACCATACTGAGTTTGGTACAAATTGATAGAACGGTTACCGAGATACATATATGTGATCATAAGTGGGCGGTGCCACGCCCATTTTCCAAACTTTTATCATAAACGTATTTCTTGGTAAAGAATTGTTGCAAACATCAATTTTGAATAAATCAGCTTTAACATTTACTGATTTATCGAAGATCTCGTGGGCGTGGTTATTGTCCGATTTTAAAAATTTTCGGCCATTTGGCATGCTGTAGCAAGGCTAACTGTGCAGTTTGCATAGTTAATGGGGTTCCTGTCACTATCGAAAATGTTTATTTTATTTAACGCGAAGGCTTTATAGATGTAGTTTAAAGACGCTGCTTTAAATTAATGGCAATTCAATTTATTTAGATTTACGTTGTGCTAGTTGTACAGAAATTTGTTAATATTCAATATTATTTTTGTCACCGCGTATATGCACTTGGCACAACCGCACCCCGCCAAAGTTGACAGCTAACTTCTAACCCGCAACTTAAAAAATACTTCTTCGATCGTCGGCAAGAGTTCCACTTGTTTCGTTTCACCTCCATATTGAACCCTTCCCATCCTCTCTGCTCTTTCGAAACTGAACATGCCGCCCCCATGCTGGAATCAGCATAATAACAAACCTATGCCGAAAGAAACTTAATTTAATTTTATGAAAGTAAATGATTGAAAATGACAACCTGCATGGGCGTAGCCAGGTAGGGGCAGGGGGGTGCTCGAGCGCCCCCTCCTAACTTTCAAATTTTCCTTATATATATATAAAATAGTACCCTGAAATGCCAGCTTAATAGGGTCGAGGTTTCGAGGTTCATTCTGGCTACGACGATGACAACCTGGGTTGGTGTTTTCTGTTTCATGGAGCAAACGAAAACACCAAATGAAACTTCTGCCGTTAGAGTTGAAATCACAGTGTGGTGGGGATGAAGGGAGTGTGCTACATGCTATTTGGTGCTCGAGTAGTATAGTATAATGTTAAGTTTTTTGAGCATGTGAAGGTATCGGTAAAGGGCAAACCTTTGAAATCGATCGCTTATAGGTGCGTGTTGAGTGCTAATGGTCACTACTCTGACTAACTTGTCCTGACCAGGATGCAGTTCAATTAAGCGAGCCATTATCCACTCGTTGGGCGGCAGGCCATTACGATGTCGTTTATTTGCAGGTTCGGCCTCTGCTGACACCATTTTGGCCGCGATTGAAGGTGTGCAAGCCAATCTGATAATGAGTAATTTGTCTTTACTGAATTTTGGCCAACTAATTTCTGACTGCAGTAACCTTCAGGACCCTCCCACCATAGTTTAAATGTTGATAACTTGGCTGGTGTTAGCCCCCGAGTTGCCCAATCGGCTGGATTGTGAAGTGTGTCAACGAGACTCCATTGTGCCCGCGATGTTGCTTGCAAAATCTTGCCGACTCTATTTTCCACATATGTATGTCTGCGACCCAATACAGTACAATTGTTGCATCTGACCAATAGAATTTTTTTTAAATTCGTCTCCGGCAAGGCAAGTGATCGCTTAGTCCATTCAACTAATTCGGTCGCCAAAAGTGCTCCGCACAATTCAATACGGGGTATGGTGAGAGGTTTTGTTGGAGTGACTCTGCTTTTTGCGATAAGAAGATTTGTATAGGTTCTACCATCTCTACATTTTACGCGTAGATATAGGCATGCTGCGTATGCAGAAGACGGCCCAACACAAAAGGCATGCAGTTGCAGCGATTCAACGTATGTTGGCTCATACTGCAGCCGTATTGGTACCATGATCCAGTGTAGCGTGGATAAGGCCGTCAGAAACTGTTGCAATTGATGATCAAAATCTTCGGGTAGAAATTCATCCCAACCTAATGGTGTGCATGTTTGATCACCACTCGGTATCCTCAAAGACCACACTGACTTTAGAAGTATTTTTGCTGCGACAACGACTGGTGCAACAAATCCAAGCGGATCGAACAGGCGAGCAATAGTCGATAGCAGTGACCGCTTTGAGAATGAAGAGTTAATTTTAAAAGTGAGTTTAAACCTAAAAATGTCCTTATTTGGCTGCCAGCACATTCCTAGTGTTTTCACAATTTCATTGCTAGTCAATTCTAAAATGTGGTTCCTTGACAAATGTTCGGCGGGAATGCCTTCAAGCAGAACTGATGTATTGCTGCTCCATTTTCGCAGCTCCATAGCTGCTGAGTGTAGCGCTGAAGTTACCTGTTTACGGATCGCTAATGCTGCATCAATTGAATGACCTCGAGTGAATGACCTCCGGCCATAATTGAATTTTAGAAAGTTGTCACAACTATATAAAAGAAGCACTCCCACAGCTTAAAAATAGGCTGGGGAACAATAATTTCACCCCCTCCGCTCCATCCCACACTTTGCGCCAGCTGTCAGGTAGTCGGAACTTAGCTATCTCTGAAACGCACGTTATAGTTTTTTTCACCTTTGTGTAATAGCCTGTTTTAACGTGTATATTTTTATTTTTAATATTTTTATTGAGCTTTGTACCACGATTGTTTATTAGGAAAAATTGAAAAAGCAACAAAGTCTAAGCGGTAGAAGTTATAGCACTATTTCGGAGATCACCACATCTCCTCATCAGACTTCTTTTT
>NW_016158520.1:26022-31282 GCF_001687245.7 Rhagoletis zephyria | reverse complement strand
AAAAAAAAAAAAAAAAAAAAAAAAAAAAAGTGTATATTTTTAATTGAAAGACAATTGAGGTAAGTAATCGTGATGGATTCTGACACTTCTGGTAATTATTAACATTCGTTAATGGTATTTACGATTTCCAATAATTATAAATGTATGGCTTGAATCCTGTTTAGTTAAGATATTAGTTGCGTTCCAGATGCTTCACGATATTCACGAAATTCATGATTTGCAGGAACAGCTGTTTTATCCATTAATAAACCTTATGGGAGGTGGTCACATGGAACGACTTCCTGTCAAAACCTGCAAATCGTGAATCATCTGAAACGCAACTATTGTGTACAAAAATAAATGACACTTTTTTGTGTTCAAAACCAGTTTTGGTATGTTTCCGCGTCCGATCGCCTGGAAATTAGTTTTGAACATGATACCTAGTACAATTAGTTTGTTCCTTACATAAACTTCGGCTGTGGATAGTTACAGTTTTGTTAGATAGAGGGTTTCTTACACGCTTGTAAGAAAGTTACAATAAAAAAGAGTTGTATTGTTTTCAATTCTAACGCATATTTTGGTTAATGTAGGTGGTGACAACTCGTCAGGTACAAGGAAAGTAACGCGCCAATATCTCTACGATCAAATGCAAGGAGAGAACTTGACATCGTTGGACGAAAAATTCGATTTCTTAGAAAATCACCTGTTGTCTTCTCATGCTTACTCAGCTGAAAATATGAAAAGTCTAAAGAAAACCCTATCTTATTTCAAAGCAGCACTTAAGGAAAAGTGGCTTAAAGCTCATAGAAAGGAAGATATTTTTCTAAAACCTAACCAGTCTTGGTTAAATGGGACGTTTGAACTTCCAATTCAAGCACACTTTCGCCCTGGCCGTCCATCGAAATCATTCGCAAAGTCAAGTGCGCGAAGTAAACGTCGAAAAACTGAAGGAGTCCGTTTCATGGTAGAAGATGCGCTTATTGTACATGCTGCACAAGCTACTCTAAGAGCAAAAGGACAGAGGGACGCCTCACAAATTCTCCAATAAATCGCCAAATCACCATGACGCGCGGGAAAATACAAAAGAGCATATAAAGCCTCAATAAGTACGGAAGAAGCTAATATATTGACACCACATGCAGCTGTAGCTATGCTTGTAGAAGCAGATTTCACAAGGCAACAGTACGAAGTAATGCGAAATACCAATCCGTCTCTTTATCCCTGTTATGATCGCTTATTAGAAGCTAAAAAGGAATGCTACCAATCTCAAATACGAGTAACAAGTTCCCATGCAGAAAGTGACTTGCAAAGCCTCATCGACAAGACAATTATGCGCTTATCAGTGTATCTAGAGGAGGTGCTCCTAACTCTTAGCGAGGACGAAAGGTATTCACTTACAATAATATGCAAGTGGGGGTGTGATGGCTCCCAGCAAGCTAAATACAAACAAAAATTTGAAGCTCCTTCTGATTCGGATGCAAATATTTTCCTTAGCTCTTTTGTGCCGCTACAAATCGTCTGCGGAAACGAAAAATCAAAGATTGTTTGGCAGACCCGGCTCCATCATCTCCTAGATTTTGCCGGCCAATAAGATTTAGGTTCATCAAAGAATGTAGAGACGTCACGAAAGAAGAAATTAGTTTCGTTGAACATTCTATAAAAAAACTTAGATGCTACTGAAATCAACATGAAAGAAAGTAAATTCATTTCCGGCATATTTTTAGGATGACGATGATTGACGGTAAGGTTTGCAATGCCGCAACCGATACCAAATCAACTAATCAGTGTTATTTATGCAAATCAACATCGAAAGACTTTAATAATCTGGACAAAAAGTATGCCGTTAACCCTGATTCTCTTGATTTTGGACTGTCTGTTCTGCATGCCAGAAATAAGGTTATTTGAGAGCATTTTACATTTGGCTTACAAACTGCCAGTGAAAAAGTATAAAACAAAAAGAACAGCAAAAGAGGAACAGTTGGAAAAAAAAAACAAAATACAATATTCAAAAAAGGTTTCGCAATGAAACGGGTTTACTTATAGATATGCCCAAAGCAAGTTATGGTAACACCAATGATGGCAATACAAGCCGACGATTTTTCGAAAACCCACAATTAGCTGCAGATATCACAGGTGTTGACTATAATTTAATTTACAGGTTAAAAACCATGCCGATGACTTCATACCTTTCATGAGCAACTGACTTAACAGATTACTGCATTTGAATAAATCAATATATTCACAGCAGGCATAGATAGAGGAGATACATATATAAAAAATCATATCTAAACAATCAGATGTATGGAAGATATACCTTATATAGCACCAATCTAAGTAATTTTCACTACTGTGTGATCGGTACGTAAGGCGGTAACACAATTTAATGGGTTTAGCTTCCCACATAAAGGAGATACATATATCGCAAAAACTGGTATCTGAACCATCAGTGGTACAAGAGATTAAGATTATACAGCAAAGATTTTGACGATTTTCACAGTAGACTTTGTATTATTATTTAAAAAATAATAATAATAGATTGGCGCTTACACATATGTTAGTGTTTGGCCGAGCTTCTCCTCCAACTTGTGGCGTGCGCCTTGATATTGTCACACAAAGCGGAGGGACCTACAGTTTTACGCCGACTCCGAACGGCGATTGTATTTTTATGAGAAGCTGTTTTTCATGGCAGAAATACACTCGAAGGTTTGCCATTGCCTGCCGAGGGAGGACCGCTGTTAAGAAAAAACCTTTTTCTAAATTTTTTGCGATGTTGCTTTGACCAGGGCTTGAACCCAGGTGCTGATGTATGAAAGCGCGCACTGCTTACCACTACACCACAGCGGCCGACAATTATTTAAAAAATAGCTTACGAAATTTATCGGTTTTAGCTATTCAAATAAAGGAGTTTTACAGTAAAACCCCATATCTGAACAATCAGTTGTATGGGGGCAATAAACAGGTTATAGTGACCCGATCTTTGTTAATTTTACTGTAAACTTTCTGTTGATAATGAGTGAAAATAGTGCGAAATTTCATGTTTCGAGCTGCATAGATGGAGTAGTTATAACAAAAAATCGCATATCTGAACAATCAGTTTTATGGGAGCTATATGTAAAAGTGACCCGATCTTTGTTATTTTCACTGTATATTCTGTTGATAATGGGTGGAAGTATTGCAAAATTTCATGTTCCTAGGTGCATAAATGGAGGAGTTATAACGAAAATTCTCATAACTGAACAATCAGTTGTATGGGAGATATACATATGTTATAGTGACCCGATATTTGTTATTTCCACTGTAAGTATTCTGTTAATAATGAGTGAAAACGGTACGAATTTTGATGTTCCTAGCTGTATAAATGAAGAAGTTATGCCAAAAAATCTTATATCTGAACAATCAGTTGTATGGTGGATATAGGTTGCATCGATCGATCTTCGCCATTTTCACTAAAAGTATTCTTTTGATAATAAGTGACAACAGTGCAAAATTTCATGTCTCTAGCTACTTAAATGGAGGAGTTATAACGAAAAATCTTATATCTGAACAATCAGTTGTATGAGAGCTATAGGTTATAGTGACCCGATCTTTGTAATTTTTACTCTAAGTTTTCTGTTGATAATGGGTAGAAGTATTGCAAAATTTCATGTTCCTAGCTGCATAAATGGAGAAGTTATAACGAAAAATCTCATATCTGAACAATCAGTTGTATGGGAGCTATATGTTATAGTGGTCCGATTCTTCCAGTTCCGACAAATGATTAATACATTATAAAAATACACCCACCTACCAAATTTGATCCGAATATCTCGAAAACTGAGAGACTAGATTGCATACAAACATACGGACAGACAGACAGACAGACAGACGGACGGGCAGACGGGCATGGCTAAATCGACTCAGCTGGCCGTTCTTACCATTTAAGTGTACATTTTAATGGGTCTATCTCTTCTTATTCTGGTACTTACAAACATCGGACCAATGTTATAATACCATTTCATGCTCATGAAAGGTATAATTTTATTGGAAACCATATCTAGTGGCTACGAAATTGATTCTACAAAATATGACGAATATGCATTGGACACCGCCAAATTATATGTGGAGCTTTACGCGTGACACCCACAATGCACAAGATACTAATCCACGGCGCCGCTATAATTCAAAATTCCTTATTACCAATAGGACAATTGTCGGAAGAGGCTCAAGAGGCCCGAAACAAACACTTCCGGATGTACTGAGAAAATAATTCCCGGAAGTTTTCTCGTGAAGAATCTAACCGTGACATATATAACCGATTATTGCTGAGCTCGGACCCGTTTTTAAGCAGTATTTCGGTTCATGACCGAAAAAAGAAAAAAATGTCAAAGTAGTTTTCCACAGACACAATAAAGCTGCTGTTACCCGCTAAATCCGTTGTCAAAGATGTGACAAAGGAATCGTTTGAAGCCAGCGAAGATTCTGAAAGCGAACACTAATAAACCAATGAATTTTGTTTATATATTGTGCATTATATTGTATACATATTTTATTAATAAATGTAGTCAATATATTTTAAATAGTAAATTATTGGCTAATATATATATTTTATTAATATAACTATCTGTAATACAAATTATTTAGATTTTACATTTAATAAACAATTTTGAGTAGATAGAGGCGATAAAATATTTTTGGCCACATAAAACTTGAAAATCGACCTATGTGCATCGTCTACATATATTTCCCTTTTGAGAACAGGGGTCGAATCGTGACAGACGTGAACGAGTCGGCAATCGTACGAACACCAATTACGTGATCGTTTAAACGAGTGAACAATATCGGATGATAACAATCGAAGGCGAACGAATCGTTATTGTTTATTTGGTTATCGATTATTTTACTCTTCTTCTTCCTTTTTGTAGGTTACAATAGACATTGAAATGTCAAAATACAAGAAAAGTGAAAAAACAAAAGCAGCAATTTAAAATGGATCCAAGTTTATTATTTTATTTAAGTTCCAGCGATAGTGAGAACGATGAAAGAATTGTTCGAAAACAACTTCGAGACAGGAGCAATCCCCTGGCATTATCCAACAATGCGTAAGTGCTCATACTTGTAATAAAAAGTAGGTTTCTAATCTCATATTTTTGCAGATTCATTAAACGATTTCGCCTTAGCAAAGAGGCCTTTCAATATGTGTTGACAAAAATTAATATAAATAGCCACGATACAAAAGCTGTTCCTGCAGTTCTCCAATTAGCTGCAAGCCTCTCGCTCCTCGCCAGCGGCAGCTATCAACATG
>NW_016158520.1:12102-25648 GCF_001687245.7 Rhagoletis zephyria | reverse complement strand
TAATTAATTCAATATCACATAAAATAAATTAGGGTTTGGACTTTGAGCCTAACACTTCCAATTCTAGGCACTTTATTTGGTAGTCAACTTGCCTGGTTGACATTTGACTTTGGTGCTCCGCCTCTTTCATCTGTAGCTTCCTTTCATTAATTTCAAGCTGTCTCTCGTTCAGTTGAAGTTGCCTCTCACTAATCTCAAGCTGTCTTTTTTGAATTTCAAGATGCTCGTCGAATTTACCGCACATGGTTCGCTGGTGTTCTGCCGTTGCCTTCAAATTCCCTTCTAACAGGGCCGTTTTCGCATCCTGTGACCGCTTTACTTTTGGTGTTGCTCGTGGAGTAAGCTTTCGAGCAGGAGTATAGCAGGCTGCAGAGGTGCTTGGTAAATCTAACTGGCTGGAGCTTGATTCATCCTCACTTTGAATCGAGGGAGCTGCTGGTGAGGGAGTTCTTACATCTCCAAAGGTTGGGACAGAATTGATCCCCTCCACACAAGCTTCTAACCCAGCTGCTTCAATAAGCAACTCCTCTGCTGGTGTTAGCACCTTCTCCTGATAAGGTCCTCCACCTGTGCGTCGTTTCGAGGCCTTATTAAAAGATAACTTTCTCTTTGCATTATACTTTTGATCAGCATATACCTAAGACAAGCAATTGTTAGCGTTGTTTTTGATAAAAATATCAAAAAATACTTTTTTTTACAGCTTTGGGAGTTTAGTTGGTGGTCCTACTGCATTCAACTGCTTATTTAGCTGTTCCCATGGTCTGTTAGCAGTTGCCTTACCTTGCGGGCAGTTTGGCAACAAATTTTTGGCCAAGTCCGGATGTTCCGCCATGAATTGCGCATCAGCTCCTTTTGTGTGGAGTTTAATTTATTATTGTTAGTCCTAAAATATTTTAAATGGTTAAAAATATATATTTATTTGCATATATATTAAATTTAGTAACATTTTTTTAAATTTTCCACGAAATATGCGCGCTCACGTTTGCCAATTGTCAATCGAATGACATTTCGGCGATCGAGTACGTTCAGTGACACGTTCACGATTGCCATCATGCCGAATTTCGATAAAATTGTTCGTTATCGATTGTCATAATTCGATATTGCCATTTTTACGTGACGAGTAGCTCGTTCACGTCTGTCACGATTCGACCCCAGGTTCTTCTAATGGATATGACGCCTTTTCGTCTTCGGCAGGTTGATGTAGCACTCGTATAGCTGTGTAGGGAGCCGATGCTGCCCTGAAGGTACCCGTAGTAAGGCAGTACTCTTGAATTTGGTTTGCTTCGTTACGCCATAGGATGCGTAGATACTGAGAGTCATCTGTATGCATGTCAATACAACGATACATTTTTTGTATATCAGCTGTAAACGCAAATTTGTGTTCCTCCAGCTAAAAATCACTGCTGACAAATCGTTTTGCAAAGTCGGCAATACACACAACACATCGTTCAGCGATTTTCCGTTGGTTGTTTTGCAAGAAAAACTATGCGAAGCTTTGTTGTTAAGCTGTTTTCTTTAAACACAGCATGGTACGGCAAAATACATGATGTGACGATTTAAAGCAATCTGTTTTGACCGACCAAGTGTTTGCGATTCCTCCACTAAATGTCTCAGTGGCAGTCTTACTCCATTCTTGCCATTTGGTTGACGTACATGAGTTTGTTTTAAATTGTTTTCACACCAGTTCTCTTCATCTGTAAAAGAGCGTTCGGGAACTTCATCGAATTCAAAAAATTTTTGAACAAGAGACTCTAATACGGGTGTGGTATGATTGCAGTAAATGCTGGAAGCATTCGGATGCATAGGGGTAGCCTTACCAGATAAGATCCATCCTAAGTGTGTGTTTTGAGCGATGGGGTCATCAAAACTTCCAAAGCGTGTTTCTGGTATCAAAATGTGAGAGAATATGTCTGCGCCAATGAGTAAGTCGATACAACGGGATAGATAGTACGAGGGATCTCCCAAATGCAACCCTTTAATGTGTGACCAATGCTGTGGCTCAATAGTCTGGCTTGACAGTTTTGCAGTGAGCACATTTAAAACGAAGGCGGCGTCGACCGCTACACAGAATGTAGGATTCACGCATGAGCGCATGCCGAAGTTGGTTGTATGCTTGCAACGATGTGCTTTGTTGCTGCCTATACCTGAAATATCTGCCGAAGTACGATGACGTAGCAAGCCAAGGGTTTAAACTGCGCGCTCCGAAATGATCGTACACACGGAGTCTTGATCTAGAAGAGTTATGGTCTGGCCAGTGACATTATTCACAAGCGTGACTAAGGCCGTAGCTAAGAGTACCGTCCGAGGAGCATGCTGCTTTGCTTTTGATGCAAGGAGTTGTGTAGTGTGCGTTGACATTGAGGTCGTGGCCATTTGACGAGTGGTGGTTTGATTTTGCATGCTCTCACGTTGAAAGGGAGGAGCCGACTGATTTAATTTTGAGTGCGAGCTCCCATTGGGAGGAGGAACAAACGTCGTTGACTGAGCAGTTTCGTTACCCTGAGAAGACCTTGCAATGGGAAAGTGTAATAGGGTGTGGTGTCGTTGACCGCACTGTAGGCAGTTCTTTTTGCTGGGACATTGGGACACTGCATGGGACTTGCTCAAGCAATTTAGGCAAAGTTTCTCTTTATCAACGATTGACTTTCTGTCAAAGCAATCCTTAGAAAAGAAGTTTGAGCAATGGCGCAAAATGTGAGCGTCGCCGCAAAGGTAACATCAGTTCTCTTTATCAACGATTGACTTTCTGTCAAAGCAATCCTTAAAAAAGAAGTTTGAGCAATGGCGCAAAATGTGAGCGTCGCCGCAAAGGTAACATCAGTTCTCTTTATCAACGATTGACTTTCTGTCAAAGCAATCCTTAAAAAAGAAGTTTGAGCAATGGCGCAAAATGTGAGCGTCGCCGCAAAGGTAACATCAGTTGGCGTTCTTTTGTTGCGCAATGGCATGAAAGCTGTTCTTATTATGACTAAATTTTTTGGTGTTTCGATTTTGGCGTCTACTAACTGCAGCGGGGATATTTGAGCTATGATAGTTGGCAATAAATGCGTGTCGCTTGAAATATTCCTATTTTCAATTACATTGATGGTGACAAGACGATTGTTTAGAAACGATTCAATTGTTTCAAACATCGGGATGCTAACGTCAATACCTAAGTGGTGCTCCCATGCCTGATGTGTATCCTTTGGTAGTTTTGTGGACAAAATATACGCGATCCAGTGATTGCACTCAGACACTGGTATTTTCAAACGTTAAATTCATTAATGCAGACATTAGCAACATTTAGAAAGGATCTGATGTCATCGGAGTGTTCTTTAGTGAGTGACGGCAAGCTGAAGAGCTTATTCATATGATGCATGAACAGCAAACGGGTATTGTCATAATAATAATAATAGATTGGCGCTTACACATATGTTAGTGTTTGGCCGAGCTTCTACTTCGACTTGTGGCGTGCGCTTTGATGTTGTCACACAAAGCGGAGGGACCTACAGTTTTACTCCGACTCCGAACGGCGATTGTATTTTAATGAGAAGCTATTTTTCATGGCAGAAATACACTCGGAGGTTTGCCATTGCCTGCCGAGGGACGACCGCTGTTAAGAAAAAACCTTTTTACTATATTTTTTTGGGATGTCGCTTTGACCAGGGCTTGAGCCCAGGTGTTGATGAATGAAAGCGCGCCCTGCTTACCACTACACCACAGCGGCCGGGTATTGTCATATCGCTTTACAATTAAGCTCCAAGCGGTTGGGTAATTATTTTCAGTTAACGCCATTTGTTGAACATCGCAGTCCTTGTCTGAGGGCAGAGCTTGCTTTAAAAAAATTTAATTTTTGAATCGCGTTCAGATGTGCATTTGTGTGAATTACGCGTTCAAACGCATCCTGAAAAGCCGGCCATTCTACATACTTTACTGCAAACGATGGCAATGGCAGTTTGGGCAACTCAATTGAGGGGGGCTTGTGTGAAATTTGGCCCGACCCTGATGGCTTGGGTAACAACTCGTCATGTGCATCTAGAAGTGCACAACGATAATCAAAATAAGCTTCTTCAAACTGCGACGCGATCTTTTCTGTGAAATATTTCAACTGACGCTCGGAATCTTGACATACAAGCAGTTTGTGAGCCTCACTAAACTCCCTTTGTAACAACTCTGATTTTTTCAGACGCACCTGACAATATGATTTGGTTTTTATAGTGGTTGCGTCCTTTCTAAAGTTTCTAAAAAATTGTCTAATGTATTCAAAACGATCTGCTTGCATCGTAGCTAAAGAGTCTACATTCGCTGTTTCATTATCCCAGCTGTTTCATTATCCCTTCACCAGCCTTTCCCATTTTGCCTATTTCACTAAATAAACGATATCCCTAACTCAAGAAGTGTAGCGCACCAAATATTTATACTCAATAAAGCAACAAAATTTAGTGGTAACACACTCACCTTATAGAACTAAACTGTCGAATGGCGCTGCTTCTATGCTGGTAGCGAGGTGATGGTTGTCGCGCTCCGTACGCTCGGGTTGAAGTTCTTGGCTGTAGTATATGCTGCTGTGGATCTCCTCAGCTCTCTTGCGTTGATTGTGTCGTTACTTTTTTATCACCGATTTGTCCATGCACGTTTCACACCTGCCGTTTCTTGTTTAGTGACTTTGTCTTCACCTCTGGAATTTCAACGCTTTTCGCACTTGCCGTTTTTCTCTTTTAGTGACTTTGACTTCACCTCTCCAACGCTTGTATGTAATGTATTTGGTTCTTTGTAGTTTTTTCCTTTTAACAGGATCCCCTCATAGGCCACCAAAAATTATGTGCAGTTTGCATAGTTAATGGGCTCCTGTCACTATCGAAAATGTTTATTTTATTTAAAGCGAAGGCTTTATAGACGTAGTTTATAGACGCTGCTTTAAATTATTGGCAATTCAATTTATTTAGATTTACGTTGTGCTAGTTGTACAGAAATTTGTTTACATTCAATATTATTTTTATCACCGCGTATATGAACTTGGCACAACCGAACCTCGCCAAAGTTGATAGATAACTTCTAAACTGCAACTTAAAAAATGCTTCTTCGATCATCGGCAAGAGTTTCATGCGTTTCTTCCACTTGTTTCGTTTCACCTCCGTATTGGTCCCTTCGCATCCTCTCTGCTCTTTCGAAACTGAACACTAACAACTGTGTCAAGTTTGGAAGAAATTGGTGCAGCGGTTACCAAGATATACACATGTAACCATAAGTGGGCGTACGCCCATTTTCCAAAAATTTATAATAATCTCATTTTTCGTGAAAAAATTATTGCAAATATCAATTTTGAGTTAATTATTTTCAGTAGTTACTAAAATATCGAAGTTTTCGTATTTCTGAAAATTTGCCCAATACCAACCGTCCTACGCCCGAAAGAAGTGCACGTACAAAGTTTCGTTAAGATATCTCAATTTTTACTCGAGTTATCGAGTGCACAGGTGGACGGACATACGGACGGACGGGCAGACATTCACCGCTTAATCGATTTCTCTTTTCATTCTGACCATTTGTGTATACATTTGTCTATATCTCTTCATATGGATATCTCTGTTCTCTCTCATCTTACCGAAAAGCTATTTCTAAGATACTTATGATTGACACAACCTAAATATCTATTCTAAACTTAAAACTTTATTTTAACAAGAATGAGTTTTGACTTAGACTAAGACTATGAACCAAAGTGATTAACAATTCTTTCCGATATAAATAGGGCTTTAAAACAGAAATTTGTACTATCGTTAGGATTGCATGTGGCGGGATTTGAACCCGCGGTCTCGGTGTTTTACGTCAGTACCTCAACCTCTACGCGTAAAAATAATAAGGGTATTCATTAAAACTTATAAATGCATTATAAACAGTATAAACTTATAATTGTGTAAACCTTATAAATTACCTGTCAAAATTTATATGGAAACTCGTTTACACATTTCTGATAAATTTCTCCAGCGATTTCACTGAATACACTTGATAAACTGGAGCTGTCTCAACTCTAGCTGTGCGATTATCGCCTGTAAAAAAATCGCCTCATGTAAAGGCATCTTAACAGGGTGCTTAAATTTATTAAGCTGAGCCACATAAAACTTTTGCTTCGCTTTACGTGACAGATTCGCTTTGACAGATAAGATGAATTGTATAAAAATGCACAAAGCATGCCACATAGATCGATGAAGCTGCAGCGCGAAGCGAAAAGATGGCCAACTCAATCAGCCGGTTTAATATCTATTTTCTTTCGTCCAAATTCGAGTTTTCATGTAGAAACATAAAACTTAATTACATTGCTGATATTTTTAAAGCAAAATATATAAAATCCTCAGCAATTTTGACGTGTAAAAAAGCAGTACAAAATTGTTTTCTTGGAGTTCATTGTGGCATACCTTTTGCGTCTGGCGCTTTGCTGGCAAAGTTATAAATGTCACGCAAAGCTACAAAGTTTTGTCTGGCATCAGCTTAAGAATATCTGCTTGATAAAGATATCGATTTTGATGAATACCATTATTATATTTACTTACTTACAATAGCAATACATTCACACTTTTTAACTTCGCGCGAAATGCGTATTATAATACAACGTTCACGTCCGACATTTTGCTCAAAATTAATTGTCATAATTATTGTCAGGACGCCTACGCCACGGAGATAATTATCAGCGTTTTCGACAACTAACCCTGGGATTCAGTAATTCAGTCTCATCTCAAGTCACTAAATTTGAGATTAGCAATTAGTGACTATTTTTGTGACTTGAGATGATTTGGCTATTCAGTAGGAGAGAGTCAAAAAAAGTTCACCAAAAATGTGTGGTGAAAACAAACACAGACAGTCAACTGATAGCCTTTATGTATGCCTTTTGCCGCGCCGCCCGAAGAGTCGCAATGGCCGAGTGGTCAAAGCATTAGGCTGCCGGTTGAGAGGGTCCGGGTTCGAGTACTCCTCGGGCGTAGGGGATTTTTTATATACAGTATATTTTGCTTAGCTGCATATCCTTCTTTGCACGAAAAACTTGTGCACTTAACCGAAAAAGGCACTTAAGCGAATTTTCTTTACTACTTCAATGAGGAAGGTATACAAATCCCTATGAAACCAAATAATGGAGAAGCACTTACCACGTAGAAATTACTGCAAGCGAAATTTTTACCGAATAGTATCTAATTATCTATATAACTACAAAAATTGATAGCCATTTTCGTTGTTCCACGAGATGAGCAAAATAAATAAAAGATTGTAAAATTAGGTAATTGTAGGGTCAGTGCAGGTAAACGTAATACTTTCTTTGATAATTGATACTAGTTGCACAATTTTTAAGGCAGGTATCGCCAATGTGCAGGTATGTTGAATGCATCTATCGGAGCAGTTTCCTTATAAATGTTTAAAATAATGCCTCTGATGCACATTTTGGGGTAGGTATCTTAAATGTGCACTTAAGCATAAAGGCAGCAAAGCAAAATATACTGTATATTTATTTAGTATTTTTTTTATTAGTTTTATTTTTTTAATAATCTGTAGATTTTAATGTTAAAAAAAATAATTTTTTTTTTCAATGGATTTGTATGATATAGCATTTTGGTTTATTTCCTAACGAATTTCTTATTGAACAAATTTCCTCGCTTCATATTCGCGTTTTTTTTTAATAAATAGAAAGCAATTAACTTTTTCTCCATATTTTTATTTTTGAGACCCGCTCTTAGCCAGGTGACAAATCAGTGACTTTTTTTTGAGACCAGAGACGTGAGACAGCGTACTGAATACCAAATAGTCTCAAAATCCAAGTTCACCACCAAAATTCACTATTAGTGACTAGAGACCGCTTACTGAATGCCAGGGTAATACGTATTTCTTTATTGTCTTGAAAGACTAGGTTTACACAGAGAAACTTTTATTGCTCGTTTTCGGCAATTTCTCTTTTGGTGTTGCCCTTCGCGTTCACACAGAGAAATTCTTTTGTACTGTGCTGCTAGCACACTAGAATACTCAGACGAACGAGAGCACAAAGCGTGTTGCCCGAGCACGAGCAACTCGGTGCACTTCCCCCTTCCTCGTCTCCCCCTCTCCCACAAGTAAGGAGTTGCCGCGACAAAAGTTTCTCCGTCTGAACCTAGACATAGCATTGTCTAATGTAAGCGCGCCGTTAGAAATGAAAGACACAAGATCACGTAAGAACAAGAGAGTGAAAAAAGTCGATTATTTGAGCGGGTTCTACGCCATCTTGTTTCACTGCAAAACGAGCGAAAAGTAAACAAAGCAAAGAAAACAACGAAAACCAAAATTGGCCAAAATTATTGTCAGCCACTTTAAACGCACAATTTAGGTAGAATGATGCATTAAAATGCTTTAAAATGTGTTGAATTAATTCTTCTTTACTTAAATAAAAGTGTAAAATAGTGGTCCTTGTGATGTAAACAAACGCTCAGCTGACGAACCCGCTTTCTTTATTCAGCTTTATTTCAGTCTATGATAAAAATCTTACAGACTAGATTACACAGATTACAAAAATAAGTATTATACGATAATAGTGTTAACATAACAGTACATGAATCTAAGTAAAACGATTCAAGCGTGGACTTAAATAAGGATCTTGATGATGAAAATTCAATATGTATCAACCTTCTTAGAGATGTTATACAATTCCGACAACGTTCTAAATATAGGCGCTAACGAATAGAAGTTTGCCTTAACTGCACTAAGATAATAGGGCGGTTGAGATCGTAAAGTTCTGTGAAGAACATTGAAATTTATCAGCTCAAGTAGTTCAGGGCAATCGATGTTTCCACAGACCTAATCAAAGAGAAACATAGGGAGTTGAACAATTCTTCTTTTTTCTAATGACTGCAAATTTATTAGCTGACAGCGGGCCGCATAGGGTGCAAGCGGGTCGGAAAAATTAGTTTTGAACGTACTAACGAGTTAAAAAGAATTTTCCTAGTGTAAATGACCTTAAAGTCCCTCGCATATCGTCGTAAAAAAGCTAAGTTACTATACGCCTTTGGGAGCAAGTAGCATACATGGTTTACAAAAGGAAAAGCCGAATCAAAAAGTACATCCAGATCAACATGCTGCATTTAGAGGACATAAGACGGACAAGTTACATATTTTACGAAACAATTTGAGATCATCGGCGTAGAGAAGATATCTGCAATGTTTGAAGCAAGCTCAGATAACATTAATGAACAAAATAAATAAAAGAGGGCTTCCTTGAGGAACACCTGACGAAGCAACAAAGGACTTGGATTCATAATTTTCAAATTCTACAAAAAGAGTTCTATCCCTAAGGTAAGAATTCAACCATGACAGAAAAACAGAATGAAAGCCCATATACTGCAGTTGTTTTAGCAAGATAGCATGTGAAACTTTATCAAACGCTTTCAAAAAGTCAGTGTAAATAGTATCGACCTGACAACCGCCTTAAATGCTGATACACAGTAGTGGTATTCATCTAAACCGATAACTTTATCAAGCAGATAATCTTATAAGTTTACGCACTCTGTTACATGAACGACCCACGCTCTCTTTTCGTTTACAATTGCGACAATAGTTGTGTTTTCTTTGGTTATAGAGCTCAGTATCACTAACTTTATACTACTAGCACGGGTATAAAGAAATTATAGAAACTACCTCACTAAATTGGAAACAATTATATTTACGAGATAATATCTATTTAAATAAATATACATATAACATAAAGGCGATTAATTTGAACCAAGTTAGAAGAAACAATGGCAGAATGTCTGTTTGTGTATGATTCATTTGTCACGGCTACCAAAACTTTGCGGCCAAATTATCAGTGAAACAAAACAAACAGACGGGATAATAGTTGAACCAGATCTCTATCAGGATCATATCGTTGTTGTTGAATTTGCGTGCAAAATTTGTATGCGGATCCCGATTATTGTCGAAGAAAACATAGCGAAAGTTGCGACAGAGTTGCATTGGCTTCAGTTTATCAAGTTTATTCAGTGAAATCGCTGGATATTATTATTATTATTAGTACGTCGGGTATACTCGCGCTGCGACCTAAAAGATCTATTGTGCTAAACCCTGATTGTAGTCACTCCAACCTTAGGCTATTCAAGAAATTAAGCACATTGGAGGGTGCCGTGTTCCAAATCTTGGATGGAGAAGACAATCGTTCCCCAAGGTGCATCAGTCTGCTATTCATGATACGCGGGCAGTCACACAGAATGTGCTCCGAGGTTTCCTCCGCCAGCCCACAGAACCTGCAGTCCGTCTCTACAGAAAGCCCCATTTTGTTTAGATGGTACCTTAACTTGCAGTGTCCTGTCAGGTAGCCTGTAATAGTCCTAAGACCCTCCCGGCTGAGTTCACGGAGTCTTTCTGAGTTCCTCTTGGAAGGAGTTATGAATTTCTTTGATTGTCTCATTCCCTTTGACTTACGCCAGTGGGCAGCAATCTGAGATTCCTCCCAACTCCTAAGTAGTTCTGCAGTGTATCCTATAGATGTACCACAGAAAGGCTCGGGACCATGCATTCGCGTTTGGGCCCCACGTTTTGCGAGATAGTCAGCCCTTTCGTTGCCTTCAAACCCTTCATGCCCAGGGACCCACCACAGCGTAACTCTATTATGGGCTCCTAGGCTATTCAGAAGAGTTTTACAACTGTCCACAAGCCCTGATGTCGTTTTAAATGAGTCTAAGGCCCCGTTTGTCCTTCTCCGAAGACATTCTCGAACACAGACTTCGATTGCGAAGATCTCCGCCTGGAATATGGTTGGGTATGAGCCCATTGGCAGACTTTTCTGGAACCTTGGTCCAAGCACGCCTGCCCCAGTACTCCCGTCTTCCATCTTTGATCCATCGGTATACCATACTTGGGACCCTTTGTCAATCATAGATATTATCGCTTTACAGCAGTCCCTTTCAGGAATTCTGACCTTGTAGGGCTTATCAAAGGATAATTTCGGTAGCATGATATCTGTGAGCTTGATAGCGGGATCATCAAGAAAAGGCTTGAGAACCTCCAAGTGACCCCAAAGATCTCCACTCTTCATGCTGGTTACATTGGGCAGCCGTATGGAGCTCCAGCAGGCCTCCTTTTCTATCAGAATAGATAGAGGAGGAATGCCTGTAATTATACCGAGGGCATCCGTTGGACAGGTGCGCATAGCTCCTGTGATGGCCACACAGATCAAGCGGTGTAGCTTGCTCAAGGTGGCACACGCACTTGCTTTCTTCGCTTTTGGCCACCAGGCCAGTGCCGCATATGTGACAACAGGTTTCACGACCGTATTGAAAGACCAATACGTTAGTTTGGGTGATATTCCCCAAGTTTTACCATGGAGTCTCTGGCAGGCATAAAACGCCCTTGTAGCCTTGTTGGTAGTGTTAAGGAGATGTGAGTTCCAATTGAGCCTTTTGTCCTGAGTTACCCCTAGATACTTCGCCTCTTCTGAGAACTCAATTTCTGTCCCTGCCAAAGTGGGTTTAGTCAAGTTGACTTTCCTTCTATTGGTAAATGGGACAACGGTGGACTTCTGCGGGTTTATTGACAATCCCTTTGAAGCACACCAGTCTTCCGTTAGACTGAGCGCAGCTTGCAATCTGGAACAAATTGTGTCCTCATGCCAGCCGACAACGTAGATGACTAGGTCATCTGCATCTCCATATGCCTTGAATCCATTGCCATTTAGCTTTTCAAGAAGTTCGTCAACAACCAGTGTCCAAAGTAGGGGCGATAAGACTCCCCCTTGAGGACAGCCACGGGTGGCATTTACTGCTTGCCTGTTGTCTCCTAGTTCCGCTATTATGGTTCTGGACCTCAACATGCTTATGATCCAATTCGTTAGAAGGACAGGAATATCCTTTCGTATCATAGCTGTCGATATTGCTTCATAAGACGTATTGTCGAAAGCACCTGATATGTCCAGGAAGGCACACAAAGCTATCTGTTTATACCGCAATGCCTTTTCAATGACTTGAGTTAGGCTATGTATTGCAGTAATAGTAGATTTGCCTGTCTGGTATGCGTGCTGACTCTGACACAGAGGCTTATTCCTGAGAAAGTTATCCCTTATGTGAAAGTCAATAAGTTTTTCTAATGTCTTTACTAGAAAGGAACTGAGGCTAATTGGCCTATACGCCTTTGGGAGTTGTGCTGAGTTTTTCCCACTTTGGGTATAAAGACCACTTTGACTTCACTCCATGTTGTTGGTATGTGAGCAAGTAAGAGACTTGCTCTCAGCAATCTGACTAGTGGCCCAGATATTAAGCCCAAGCTCTGCTGCAGCAGGCATGGGTAGATACCATCTGGACCAGGGGATTTATATGCACTAAAGGTTGAAATGGCCCACGATATCTTTTCCACACTGACGATTCTTCCTGCTAGGCTTCTAGTCCTCCTGTTTGCGCACACAGCGTTCGCCGTGTTTGTCGAAGGACATGTGCCTTGTGGAATACATCCCGGGAAGTGGGTTTCTAGCAGAAGCCTGCTGGTTTCTTCCGGGGTGCCAGTGTAGGTACCATCTGGTCTTTTCAAAGTGCATAGGACTTTCAGATGATCTAGTTTAAGGGCCTTCTGAAGGCGATGCACCTCTGGAAGAGAGGAAATACTTCCGCAGTGCTCACGCCACGTAGCCCTTTTAGACCTTCTGAGCTCACAGTTGTAAGCGGTTAGGGCTGACTTGTAGGCGGTCCAGTCACCTGTTGACTTTGCCCTATTGAAAAGTTTCCTGGCTCTTTTCCTTAGTTTTCCGAGAGAATCGCTCCACCAAGGGACATCCCTTTGAGACTCCTTGGTTCTCAGTGGGCAGCTCTCTTCAAAACCTTGTTTAAGAACATCTTGGAACTTTCTCGCCTCGTCCTCAAGTTCATAGACGGATGAAATTGGTGCGGTAGAACCATTCACTTCCCGCTCTATGTGGAGGCGAAAGAGTTCCCAGTTTGTTTTTCTGGGATTTCTGTAAACATGGTTTGTTACTCTTTGGGCTTCTATATCGAATCTAATATGCCGGTGGTCCGACATAGATACCTCATTTGAGACATGCCAGTTTGAGATAAAGGTCGACAAGCTAGTTGAGGAAATTGTCAAGTCTAGAACCTCCCCTCTTATAGCATTGACAAAGGTCGGCTCATTACCCCGGTTAAGAATAAATAAGTTGTTCTTAGTGATAAATTCAAGAAATGACTCACCTCTAGAATTGGTGTCCGAGCTGCCCCAAACACAGTGATGGGCATTGGCGTCACAGCTCATTACTAGTTTCAGCTTTCTCCTTCTGCAGTACTCCTCTAGGGCTATTACTTCCCTTGTGGGCATCTCACAGCTGTCGCCTGGGAGGTAAGCTGAAGCGAGAACGACCTCTTGTTCTCCCATTTGAGTGGGCACTTTAGTCCATACAGCAGCTAAGTCCTGTTGTGTCAACTCTGAAATGGGAACAAAAGTCATGTTATTACGTAGTAATATGGCCGCTCTGGGCCTGCAGTGTGTGGTATCGTAAATTATCTTACCATCACAGTCGTTTAGGCCTTTAATAGCCCCGGCGAAAACCCACGGTTCTTGGATGAATGCGACATCCAAGAGTTCTGTT
>NW_016158520.1:0-12077 GCF_001687245.7 Rhagoletis zephyria | reverse complement strand
AGGCCAAGGATACTGTCCACTGGAGTGGTTGATGGCTCCGGAAAGTACCCAACGTACACACTGGGTTTGGGCACGTCAGTGGCATTCATTGCCACAATTTCCGCGCCCTTCCAATGCTTCAGGGTTTGGGATACCTTGCGCAGCCATTCCAGCGTTACAGCGTCTCCGCAGCCAATGGACATCCATCCCGGACGGAAGGTGCAACCGCTAAACTTGGGCTTCACAGAGCCCTTTCGCTGCCGCCTCACCTCCTCCAGGATGGCCGTCTGAATGGCCTGTAGTTGGTCTAAGGACCAAAGTGCCTTAGGGTACCCTTTGGGGAGTAACCCTAACTTAACCCCATTACCAATGTCCGCCTGACAGGTCGGCGCCTTTGTGACATCGGCAAAAGTTGCCTTAACACTAGGTTCCTTTGGTCCCATATGGGCCCTTTTGTCAGCTGGACCTGGTTTCCGTTTGGAAAATCGCTGGATAAATTTATCAGTAATGTGTAAACGTGTTTCCATACAAATTCTGACAGTTCATTTAGAAGTTTTACACAATTATAAGTTTATACGGTTTACAATGCATTTATAAGGTTTGATGAATACCCTTAATGTGCAAACCACATGTGTATAAGTATATGTATTTATATGTACATATTTACAAGATCCAACAATAACTTTGTATGTATTTTCTTGAATTTGTATATTTTCGTTTTGATTGGCAGTTTTATGCGGTTTTTTGAATTTTATGTAAATGTATATATATGTGTATGGAATATTTTATCAGCTATAACTTCGAAACGATAAGCCACATGAACTTGAAATTTGGTATACAGGCATATCTGCGGAAGGTGCTTATAGAAAGGTATATATGAAGGAGTTTGTAGAAGGGGGCGTGGCACATCCGAAAATAACGCTAAATTAGTGACTGTGGAACGACCACAAACGAAACCATGTTGCTGGGGCTCAACTATACTTTTACAAACGAAAGAAAGTGTATCCTTAACCACCTTTTCTAACAGCTTAGAGGAAGCCGTTAGTTTGGAAATGGGCTTATAATTAGATATATCGTTTCGGCGCCCCGATTTAAATATCGGAGTGATGGATGCCACCTTCCACCGACTGATAAAAAGACCTGTAGAAAGAGAGAGATTAAAGATTTTATATAAAGGAACACAGATGGAAGACCAGCACTGTTTCAAGAAATATACACAAAGACCATCATTGTCACATTTAAGGGACGACTTTATGAAAGAAATTGCATTTATACTGTCAAGCTCCGATATGGAGAGCGATCCAAAGTCTAGCCTTTGAGCTGGACAGATGGGAGGGAATGTATTACCAGATATATCATCACAGAAATTAAATTTGAAGAAAACCGCGAAGATGTCGACTGTATCAGCTAAAGATTGAGAACTATTGCTATTAAAATTCATCCAGGTTGGTATGTTTGAACAACTTTTTTTGGAGCGAATGAAATTCCAAAAAGCTTTCGGATTTTCTCTTAGCTCAAATTCAAACCTACTAATGTATTGATTATAAAGAAATTCATCAAGGACATTGAACTGTTTCATGAAAGACACATACTTATCTTTCAAAATATTGTCATTTCTATTAGCATTTTACAATTTGTGGTATTTATTCATTTTGTTTTTTAAATTTTTAAGATTCGGGTGTGCCAAGGCAATTTGTGCATTCTGGGCCTAAGGATAGAAAGATAATTAGAAATTATATTTGATATTATCTGCAAAAAGGTTTCGTAACACTCACTAACATCTACTACACACATCACTAACATGGTACAACCCAAAGCAAGGAGATCTGCATTCCTAAATTCGTAAGACACCGGTTTCTTGGGTTCCACTGTAATACCCTCAAAGAAATTCAGTGTTAAGCTAAGCGGATTATGGTGATTATCGGTCTTACCGATTGGCGAATCACATTCACAAAAATCGCAAATTAAATTTTCATCCACAAAAACAAGATCCAGTATTTTAAACAGCATATTAAAAATAGTACATATTAATTTGGATAAAATTCAAATTAAAAAAACTATCCAACAGGTGGATTTCATGAGCTCTATTAACTTTAGTTGGAGTCAAGATACCCTTATGTTGTAGATCAGACCAGCTAATGTCTGATAGATTAAAATCCCCTAGAATACAAAAATTACATTTATCATTACTATCACAGAGGCTAACAATATTTTTTATGTGATCATTATATAAACAATCGGGACTATTAGGTGGAATGTAGGATACACAAATGAAGAGTTTACCAAAGGAGCCAAAAATGCGAACACATAATTGATCCAGAAGAGAATCTTGGTTAAAAAGTTGAAGCAGCGTAGAACTTAGACTGCGTTTTACAGCTATCAAAACTCCGCCGCCTTTTAAGCGACCAGTTTACATCGCATCTCTATCCTTGCGATATGTCTGGAACAGGCTCGGATCCTCGTCAAAGAAATCGTTATTGAGCCAAGTTTCGACCAAAACGTAAACATCATATTCGACACGTGACGTAGCTAAATATACATCTTTTGATTTTGTGCGCATGCCAGACATGTTTTGGAAGTAGATTTTCAGACCTTTGAACGTTGATTTATAGGAGCTACACGATACGCTTATTTTGTCGGTTCTGAGTTTCCGACTTTTTGAAAAAAATTAAAAGGCCTCACATTAATCTCCGACGGCAAACATTAAGATTAAGGACTGGGTCATAAAAAGCGGGCTCAACACCAAATTTGAAATTAATACTCCGTAGATTAGTCATATCCGCATCCATACTTAATAAGCTTATGGAAAGCAAGATGTATGCTGTCGATTCCAGAATGTTTGGACACGTACGAAATTACACTATCCTCGCTGACGGTCGGCATAAAGGAGGAGACATGCACCCACTTCTTTCTAACAACGACATCAAGTTCAACATTTTCATTGCGACCAAAGATATTTTTTTGCTTGGAACCTTTTTTATGACGCACAGTATTCCAGTTATTTTTGACAGCAACAAACACACCAGCCGGAGCGCCAGAAGCATTTGATGCATTTGTTGCCTATAGAGCAGAATCAGACAAAGCTGTGGGACAGCCAGTTGGCACGCGCACAGGTGCAGTAGACGTTGAGCAAAGAGTAGTAGGCAGCGCAGCCGACGCAGCAGCTGATATAGGCAAATAGGAAGTTGTATAGATAGCTGGGTTAGGTGCAGAAGCAGCAGCATAAGAGGGATTTGTATTGGACGTTTGCACAGAGTGAGACGTTGAAACAGAAGCACTAACTGGAATAGCAGCAATCATCTGAGTTGGCATCGCAGTCACTACATTAGTGCCAGTAGCAGTAACGTGGGAAGATAGCGTCGACGCTGCATGCGCCGCAGTAGCAGAGCGAGGTGGCAGTTTAGCACTCCCCACGCCAGCGACAGAGACACTATATTATTTTACTTGTTCGTTTTCGTAAATTTCTGAATTAGCAGAGCGAGGCGGTAGTTTAGCACTCCCCGCGCCAGTTACAGAGTCGCTATATGAGTTATGAGCAGCAACAGAAGCCGAAGCAATAGCACCACAAGGCAAAGAGCATGAAGATGACGATTTTATTTGTTTGTTTCCGTTAATTTCCCAATAAGAAGAGCGAGGCGGTAGTTTAGCCCTCCCCGCGCTACTGACAGAGTCTCTATATAAGTTATGAGCAGCAATACTGGGCGAAGCAATAGCACCAGCAGGCAAAGAGCATAAAGATGACGATTTTATTTGCTTGTTTTCATCAATTTCCGAATTTGAATTTTGAGCAAGACAGCTAGTAACAACAACGCGCAAAGCTTTTGTTGCTTTAGCAACAAGTTTAGTGTTCCATTCACGAATCTCCGCTTGAAGAGTGTCAGACTTTTGCAATAAACACTTATTTTCATGAAGGGCACTGACAGCAGACTAAAGGAGAGCATTAACCGCTTTAATTTCGGTAAGCTCATCGGCCGCAGTAGGTAAATTTTGTTGTTTAATTACGTTTCCATGAGAGTTTGTATTTTGGCACTCGGCACTCGTATCCACACCCTCTGGTGGTGGAGGAGAACGAAATGACTTACGGCGCACATCCAAACAAACATTACAGAAAAACGACTTATCTATGCTCAGCAAGTACTCAAGATCAGCCTGTTGAATGCCGACGCATTTGAGATGAAAAAACTTAATGCACTTAGAGCACTGCACTTTAGATTCAGGGCGCTCAACTTTCTGCCCACAAACACAAGGCATATTAAATGGATTTACCAAAAGTTTATTCACTTAAATAAATCCAATTCTAATAAAATAGTCACTGTCTCAGATTGATTAATATGCGCCATGCCAATAATTAGCAAGTACATAACTATATGATTTTAATCAAAGAAAATTGGAGAGCGGAGAGAAACACGACTGCTCGCGCGAGCGACGATGAGAATTTTGATTTCGCAAAACTTTTTCTCAAAACCAGTTACAAATCCAACGTGGCGTTCTTATGTGATCTGGTATTTTTGGTTCATGGATGAGGCCGCTCTTGGAGTATTCGAGAGAAAGATTTCGCGGAAGATTTACGGCCCTTTACGCAATGGCGACGGCGAGTACCGCAGACGGTGGAAAGATGAGCTGTATGAGCTTTACAACGACATAGTGCAGCGAATTAAAATACAGCGGCTCCGCTGGCTTGGCCATGTCGTTCGAAGGGATACCGACGCTTCAGCTCTGAAAGTATTCAACTCGGAACCCGCTGGTGATAGCAGAGGAAGAGGGAGGCCTCCTCTGCATTGGAAAAACCAGGTGGAGATGGACTTGGCTTAACTTGGCATTCCCAATTGGCGTCAGACAGCACAGAAGAGAAATGACTCGCGTGCTTTGTTGAACTCGGCCACACAGAACCAGGAAGTTGAAAATTTTAGATATCGGGTGTTGGCTTTCCATTACATCGGTTTTTGGGTGTTTTCCTCAAAAATATCACGAATTTTGTCTTGAAACTTGGAGGGGATGTTAAAATCGTATATATTTACCTTATTTTTTTTTCAAAAAAACTTTAGAAAACCGTAGTAGTAATCGTAGCAAATTTCCAAAGAACTGCATTCTGCCTCACGAAAATTTTACACAAGAAAATTTCTTAGCCATTTCTTGTACGTCATTTTATATGGAGTTTTTGCTTTTCTTGAGAGCTGCATACTCGCCTTAAATCAATTAAATTTTTCTTATAGCCAAATGTATTGTATCAGATATTTTTTCATTCTGAATAAAACTTTGCCTGACATAAGTTGTGGACCCAGACAGCTCGTCTAATTCATAGACTGAATTTCGGAGGTAGCGAATTCTGCGGCTCATTGCTAGTTTGTCGGTTTTCCAGTTTTTCCGGGGTTGAAAACGAAGCAGACAAAATGTCTGGTGCAATTGCGAATATAGAGAAGTTGGGCAGCGAAAGTTATGCGGTTTGGAGTATTCAAGTCAGGAGTTTGCTTATTACTCTTGATCTTTGGCAGACAATTGAGGAAGCATGTCTTGTAGAAGAAGGTCCAAAGGCAGTTTGGTTGAGTCGTGACCAAAAAGTTCTTGCAACTTTAATTTTGACGGTTAAGTCGAGCGACCTTATTCATGTTAAGAATTGTAAAACGGCGAAGAGTGCATGGATATTCTAAGTTCACTTTATAAGGCTAATACAGTATCTAGAAAGGTCAATACGTTCAAAAAGCTCTTGCGTTTTAAGTTAGACACACAAACCAAATTCGCGACACAGATAAATGTTTTTTGTTCTATCGTTAATGAATTGAAGGAAATTGACATTAATTTAAATGATGGTTTTTTGTGTATACTGCTATTGTGTAGTCTTCCGGATGAGATG
The DNA here is from genome assembly GCF_001687245.7 of Rhagoletis zephyria. NCBI lineage: Eukaryota > Metazoa > Arthropoda > Insecta > Diptera > Tephritidae > Rhagoletis > Rhagoletis zephyria. Next base: position 6,247 of record NW_016158520.1, on the reverse strand, counting down.
GAGAATTTCGTGGTGGCTATAGAGAGCACGCATTTTTTTCCTAATTTCGATGGGTTGATTTCAAAAATGTTGGAAGAAGAACAACCTAAAGGAGCCAGAAGTGACGGTTTGGTGAAAGTGCGTTTGCGGCAAATTTACGAAATGGTTAAAAGAAAGACTCGCGTTATAAAAACAATCGGTTTCGTAAAAATACAGACAGCTTTAAGAGTGTGAACAATAATAAAAAATGTTTTAAATGTGGCAAACTTGGACACACACGTTCTCAGTGTAAGCAAACATTCAATGTGGGAACAGCGGGTGAAGCGGCGTGTTCGTTATTTACAGCAAAAGAAACAAGTAATGATGTTTGGATTTTTGACAGTGGTGCAACGTCCCACATGTGTAGAAATGCGGAGTATTTCGATTTTATAGAAGAGAAAGAACAAGAAATTATATTGGCATCGGGTAAGACTATATACGCGCGGGGTAATGGAATAGTGAAATTGAGATCGGATTTCTCAAATATAACATTAAATGATTTATTGTATGTTCCGGATTTACATTCAAATTTTTTCTATATCGGTAAAGAAATTTCATACGGGTTTTCAGTGACATTTTCGCACAACATGGCCAAAATGAAAAACAAGAAAAATTTAAATGTAATATCTGCGTTTTATGATACGGGAATATTTAAAGAATTTTGTTTTAAAAGAGAAACTAAATAGCGAGAAAGATATAAACATTGAGTAAATTGAATAATAAAAATATTTGTCGTGACTTTCATGTAAAATTTCCAAAAGACATTGACTATTTAACATGCGCAGTATGTAAAATACATAGTAAACCATTTAAAAGCTATCAAAACATTTTCACAAAAGATATTTTGGAATTGGTACACATGGACTTATGTGGACCTATGGGTGTAAAATCGGTGGGAGGATCGTTATATTTTATTTTGTTTATTGATGATTACTCACGATATACCATGGTTCATTTTCTACGAAAGAAATCAGATGCGTTTGATGAATTTGTGAAATTTGCGGTTAATGCGGAAAGCAGAGGACCGAAAGATAAAAATAGTACGCAGTGATAATAGTAAGGAGTTTATTAATTCTAAATTCGATTAACATTTTCAAAAAATGGCATTAAGTATCAAACTACGGTGAGTTATACACCGCAACAAAACGGTGTTGCTGAAAGGGCTAACAGAAACATTGTGGAAATGGCTCGTTGTTTACGGGAAGCGTCCAAACTACCACAGAGTTTGTGGGGATAGGCAGTGAATGCAGCAGCACACATTCGGAATCGATCACCTAGTAAATGGATGTAACTCCATTTAAAAGATGGTGTGATAAAAAGCCATCGGTTAATCATTTTAAGGTGTGGGGTTGTGACTCTGTTGTGCTGCATAATGGGTAAGCCGATGAAATTTGTTGAGTATCAAGACAACATAAAAAGATATAGGCTGTACGATGTCAAAACGAGGAAGATTGAAATCGTGATGAAATCTTGAACAAATATGTTGATGTTGCAGGGGTTGAAAATGTTAATGGAAACGTCGAAGAGATTCATAATGAGCAACCTTCCAGAAACACTGAAACGGGTAGGGTTCGAACGATACTATCGCAATTGAGTAAGCATCGATACTGAGGGTATAAAAATGAGTATTTTAATACTCGATACCTTATTTGGCGATTTTACTCGATACTTTGCAAAGTACTCGTAGTATCGAAAACTTTTTAAAAAACACACTTTTTAAATTTTTTCTTCCATTGGCAACCCAATTTTATTTGCTTATATGGAGTACTATCATAAAAATCATCACTTAAAATAAACTGGTGTGGTCTGTTGCATAACATAAACCAAATAAGTTAAAGTTTAATGGCCTTATTCATAAAAAATAAGGTAGGTTTAAAAAGCTTAATACAATTACGTTTTCTTACTTATTTCATTTATTTTTTATGAATAAGGCCATAAAGCTTTACGCATAGTTCACGAAAATGCAGAATTTTGATAAAATTTTTGGGTATGCAGTTTTGTAACCTATTAAACTTTACGTGTAGGCTTGTACCGTTGACTTATAATTCAAACTTGCACATTATTATTCTAAAATTGAATAGGCTACAAAAATGCATACCCAAAAAGTTTACAAATATTCGTAATAAAATTTGAAATTCGTGAGAGTATATATGTACATTAAAGTGGTCCAAAAATGTATGTAAAAAAAATAAGGTCGGATTTTTAATGCCGGCACACCCTAGTATTGTTCTATATCGAAAGAAATATACCCCTATTTTTTTATTTTGAATCAAAAAATATTTAGGGGGTGCTCAAAGCGCTCAAAGTTTTCCATGTATTTTATATGGAGAAAAAACCAGTTTTCGTAGAAATGGTATAAAACTCTTAAAAATCAATATTTTTCGATCGGAAAACTTTTCTTATCTTCAGGAGATTCCCAGTAATAATACGCAATTGTCTCTTTAACCATTATTTCATAGTAACTATATTTTATAGGTCCTCCAAACCCCTAGAAAATGCAATGGAAAAATCTTTAATCATAAAAAATGGTTAAATATACAATTGGATATTAATACTATAAGTCTCCTGAAGAGAACCACAGGTTTTCGATTGAAAAATATTGATTTTTAAGAGTTTTATACCATTTCTACGAAAAATGGTTTTTTCTCCATATAAAATACATGGAAAACTTTGAGCGCTTTGAGCACCCCCTAAATATTTTTTGATTTCAAAATAAAAAATAGGGGTATATTTCTTTCGATATAGAACAATCCTAGGGGGTGCCGCCATTAAAATTCCAACCTAATTTTTTTGGACCACTCTAATGTACATATGTAAGTATGTATGTACATTTAACGTTAAAATTAGTTCTAACGTGAAAGGAAGTTCTGCAATGAAATGAAAATCAAATATTTTCAATTTCTATTGTTTTAATTTCAGGAAATAACTAGATATACGATTGAAGAATAAAAAATTTTAGTATCCCAAACAACGTATTTCAATGAGTCCGATACTGAGTAGTATCGATACTTTTTACCTGATACTTTTACAGTATCGGTACCGTAAGCTCGATGCCTGAATGAGTACTCAGTATCGATACCAAAGTCTGAAATTTCGAACCCTAAAAGTACCTACCCACTCAAATACACAAAAGTTTAGTTTGCAGGTTTATCGCAAGCACGTGAGTATGTATGTTTTAATTTTTTTTAACAAACGTCATTTATGACCACAACTGCACCTATTTATGTACATAGTTACATATGTATGTACATATGTATACAGAAAGATAAAGTTGTCAGTCAAAGTGCGTCTTTACTTTATTTATCTGGCATAGGAATGCATGCCGAGCGACTCTGCATAAGTTTCAAAGTAGGTAGGTACGTGTTTGAAAGTGAAATTGCAAGCTTAAAAAAAAAATACTCGCATGCGCACAAAGCTTCATATTTTCCCTCAATGAACAGTTAGTTACCTACATGCTGCGCACTTTTGTATAATTAAATGCAAAACACATGTCCCAACTGCAGACGCACGGATTATGCAATCAGTAGTACGCGTAAAAGTTGAAGAATTCTTCTTTATATAATGCTACGCATAATTGCCTTTGTTTTGCTTTGTTTTGCTTTATTTTTTTTTCTCTTAAGTGGCTTTAATTTAAACTCTTCAACGTTTTGCTGTGGAATATCCGCATAATTGTATGTATGGCGCCGCACAAATGGCATTAGCCCACTTTGGTATGTTTTAGTGACGTAGTACTGTTGTGCTTTTGTATTTTTTATTTCTGCTGCAGATAACCGTCAAATGACAGATAAAAATATGACAGGAATAATAATAAATACATAGTATAAGCTCCTGAGCATTCAAGGGTGTTAATTATGAGTTTTTTTTTTGTTTTTTCCATTTCTGTATTCACCGCTACGCATTTTTATCAGATAATTTATTTAGGCATTATTCTCAAATTTGTTGTTTCCTATGCAATCGCAGTGCTGCCTTTTGCATAAAAATGGGAATGTATGCGGGTGTGAACTATTGTTTTAATGACCCCAAAAGCTTTAAAATAGCGCATTAAAAATAATTTTAGATTTCACGAGCAAGAGACTATCATTTCAGCTTTGATTTTCAAAAGGAAAATTCTTTTCGGCACATAATCAAATAATAAAAAAAATTGCTCCGTTAGAAGTCGTTAATTTCAATAGATTACTCTTGCCCAGTTTCGCCACTACTGAGGTGCATGTGGTACAAAAGACGAATCGTACGTGCTACCTATCGTTCCGAAATACGAAATAAGGCTGTTAATCAAGTCTATACTGTTTATAGTTAACCGTCCTGTGGTGTGTTATTTGTCTAGGTCTGTTGCGAGTGAAAAATAATTCGCAAGTGTCCTTAATAGCAAAATACATATGCCAAACTATCGGATGTGCAAAAATGCTTTTTCATTTGCGAAACTTTGGCAAATCGTCGAATAGTCTAGTCCTCTAGCAGAGGATACTGGCTTTAACAAAGTGACGAATCCCACACTTCTTCCTAATAACAACAATATTTCTTACAACAGTTTATTTGCTCTCGTGAAAAGTACCGATTTTCACAATCGATAGTTTGACATTGGTAGCGACGATATGTACGAGCACTTCCATTGAAATAATCGACTTGATGTAAAATTTAGTCGATATCTCGAGCGAGCATTTCGTCGGTTTCTTGCAGAAATACAAATTAATTGGCAAGGTCTGCCGCGCGTCTTACTTGCCTAAATACTTCCTGCAACTGTGGGGAAAATCCCACTTCGCCTTACTGGCAAACAGAAGATTGACAACCGAACTAAGTTGTGGAGCCACACGTCAAGCCTGGCGCACACTCGACTAAGATAGGGCCAACGCCTTCATGTATGATGGTTCGAATAATTCAGTGAACATATTATCCTCCAGCACTTATTTAGGGCAAGTATCAAAGTGTTTACCGAAAATAATGGTTCAGTAAATTCACTCATATCAAAACCACGGAAAGTTTTACTAGAACCCAGTACCATCACAATCAATACTGGTGTAGCACACTTTCCCACCAACCTACTGCTGTAAACATTTATACAGATAGGTCTAAACTTGGGAGAGCGAAAGGAGAAATATTCTCATCTGAGTTGAAGCTAGAGACGTCTTTTCGGATCTTAGATTACTGCAGTGCATATCTAGCGTAGGTGTTTGCCTACCAGAGGTTCGCATGAAAACCTACTAAGGAAACAAGTCTCCATCTTCTGTGACTATCAATGGCAATGAAAAAAAGGAACGTAGTAGACCTCTGAATTACAGTTCCCAGCACAAATAATTCAACTCATATGACAGTCTGGACACCTGGATATTGAGTGCAAAAGGTACGACACCTTCTTAGAAAAGTTAAATTTAGGTAAGTCATGATCAGCATTTAACTAAAGTTTGTACTGTGAAACCGCCAATACCAGCTGGCCATTTTATAGAAGGCGAAGAACTTCGGTGCTCTTGAGGAATGCCTAATTGGCTTGCATGCCATGATACCAAGGGTCGACACACTCCACCATTGTCGTAACTAACTTTGAGCATTAACTATTCTTTGAAGGATTTTCCTGGCAGAAGCCTTGGCTACAAACTTTGCACACGAGTGGACTTTTTAACATCGAAAGGGATCGGTAAGTGCACATGGTAACACAACGGACCTATATTGGCTGAAGTGTGGGGTGAATCTGCTCTCCAACCTAACTTAACCTAATTTCTGAATAATCTTTTAGAAACAGTTTTCACAAATTAAGATTTTTACACTGTTTCTCTTTCAGCAAGCAATTTTTTGAACAGCAATTCTGATCAGGTTACGCTCTGATTTCTTGATTTATATGGATCATGGTCAGCGAAATGATTTTCTGTTACATTATTGACGAGTCATAAAACCGAACAGCCTTAAGGTTAGAATATGTTTGCGTACAGTGTTTTTTTTTTAATATTTGCAATGTTTTTCGTAATAATTTTTTTCCGTTAATTTTTTATAGAAAGATAGCTCAATCTGTATCAAATGGCATATAAATTATTGCTTCAAAGTTTTTACAATTTTTAGGAAAATTCAACAAATTTTCAATTTTTAAACAAAATTTCTTAGAATTTGTTTGAGTACGCAATTTTGTAGCTCACTCAATTTCAGTATAATAAAGCGCATGAAGTGGCTATAATCTACGGTTGATTTTAGAGATTTTTTTTTACTGACGCTATTCGCCATTTTTTCCCATACAAAAAACTAT
>NW_016158519.1:121998-127388 GCF_001687245.7 Rhagoletis zephyria | reverse complement strand
ATAAATAAATATATCTTACTGATTTAAAAGAAAACCGCATATATGTACATACTTATATCATCAAAAGCAAGAGGAATGAACAAAGCAATAATGTTATTCGAGGGCCGCGCGGCGCGATCGCAGCGCGTCCGGACGCGTGGCTCGGAGCGCGAACACGCCGCGGTGTGGCGAGCCAACGAGGACCGCCGCTAAAGAGACAACATTTACTTTTTGTATTGAAATAAGATCGAATGGCTTTACTTCTCGTATGTTAAATTTTTGCTTATGGCTTTGTTTCATTTTCCCCATTGAAATAAAGGCATATGCCTTTATTTCTTCATGTAAAGTGAAATAAATTCATATGGCTTTATTTCCTATGGCTTTATTATTTATGGCTTTAAAGTGAAATAAAGTCATATGGCTTTATTTCCTATGGCTTTATTGCACGGCACCGGTGAACCCCAATTTCGATGGTGGCTGCTAAAGTCACCAGTAATAATGCTTGGCAAATTTAAATTTCCCAGGACATTACAAAGATTGTTGTTATTGAAGGATTTGTTTGGTGGAATATATGCTGGCAAAATAGAAAATTTGATTTTTGATTGTATTTCTGTGTACATTGCATTGAAGTCATTAAACGTTTTGATTGCATTGTGCTGGACAGACTTGTGAACTAAAAAGCAACTCTCGCATTGTGAGAGAAAAATGAATAACTTATAGGGATGGGAATAGGGATGTGTTTATTGTGTATGGTGTGGATTTCTTGAAGAGATATGATTTTCGGACTGTATTTTTTAATTAATATAAGAAGTTGGTTGTTTATTTCAATAACCGCTTATATTCCATTGGATGATTATAAAGGTCATGCCAATGTATACGTATGAACAAAAAATTTATGTATGAATACATTTGTATATAAATAGGAACCTAAACGTATCCTTTAAATTTGTGTGTTAATATGCTTAAATATAGGTTTGTACGCATGGGCGTAGCCAGGTAGGGGCAGGGGGGTGCTCGAGCCATGCCTAATGACCAGTAATGCATAAAATCGATAGTATGTGATATTTTCAGTACGAGCGTCGCATAACCTGTCGCTAGCGAATTGCCTCACAATCGGTGATGCATGGAATCACCAGCACCAGTCACCAGCAAAACTGCAGTAGAACTACATGCGAGTGATGAAGGCGGAGGTGTGTGCGTCTGCATAGTTGGTGTTGGAATGTGTGTAATTGTTGTTGGCATTTGTGTGGTTGAGTTTTTTGTTATGCCAGTGGAAGGGATTTGAGTGACTTTCAGAGATGTCTTTATTTGTTTGGGTTGAGTGCTTTGTTATTGATGCATATGTGGAGTTGTTTTGTTGATGTCTTTGGTGGTATATGTTTGTTGCTTCTGTAGTGTTTTGATTGCAGTAATCTCTTGCTTAGCCCGATCACTTTAGACCAAAATCGACGTAAGAAAAAAAATTCCAGGAAGAAATTCTTTGACGCAGTTAGGTCTCTCCTGTTTAGGTGAACACAAAATGATAATTTTTCCCCCAATTGCGATATGGGAAATGTCCGCCATCTTGGATTTTGTGTGTTTTACGATTTGCGGGCGAATTTCGCATTTCTCGCGAAAAAAAGTTGAGAACAAATTTGTAGAGAACTCGATTCCCTCAATTTTCATGTGCCTATAATTTTTTAAAAAAATTATCGATTGCTAATAATATGCAAAAATGCCCAAAATTAAGTAAGTGGCGCGTTTTTTTCGTATCTTGAGCAATTTCTATTTGAAATAAGTGGCACATTTAAATGGCAAAGTTGTAGAGGACAAAATTTCCAATAAACACATTATTTATATATGTTCGCATACGACGTGTAGATCTCAAATCTGAAAAAACACAAAATCCAAGATGGCGGACATTTCCCATATCGCAATTGGGGGAAATTTTTTCATTTTGTGTTTACCTAAACAGGAGACACCTAACTGCATTAAAAAATTTCTTCCTAGAATTTTTCCGTTGAAAAAATTTTAAGTGATCGGTCTATGCTGTTTAACAAATGTTTGGCATCTTTTGTCCGGCGGAGAGTGAGAAGTGAATTGAAGCTTGCTCGCAGTGCAGTTTATGCACAATGGGCTATTTGTGCATTGTTCGTTTAAATCAGCGTCTGTATGTTGTTGTAAGCTACAGTTAACACATGTCTTTTGGTTTAGGCAAACCTTATAAGGGTGGCTAAAGCGCAAACAATTTTTACAGCGAAGAGGTTTGGGTATGTATGGTCGGATATTGGTTTTATGATAGCCGATCATAATATGTTCTGGAGGGTAAGATGTACGAAAAGTTAGAATGACGAATCCTGTTTCCTGAAGCTCTATTTCTTTTTTTCATATTTTTTTACGTCAATGACACCCTGATTCTCGAGTTCAGCACGAATGATTTTTTCGCTTATGTCTCGCAATTCATGAGTCTTTTGCTGGTGTTAAGTGCGAGATTCTCCGTGACTGTGACCTCTTGATGTTGTCCGTAAATGAGGTGATTTTGAGTAGTTTGTTGGCTTGTTCGATGTTTTTTGTTTTGATAAATAGTGTACCGGTGCTTGTCTTTGTGCATTCTTCCACTTCACCACCGCAGGCAAAATCTATAACTTTCTTAATTAGGAAAGGAGATACTTTTTTTAATGTTTCACCTGTGTTGCTCTGCCTCGATATAATGAGATATCTGGGCTCAGGAATTTTAAGCCGACCAGGCGGCTCTAACATTGTTGTTCGTTTTTTTCTTTTTTGTGTTTAAAGTGTTATTTATTGTTCTTATCGAAATGCACTAGCTGTGATTACCCAAATTATTTGTTATTTTAGGTATGTGTCTTATGTGTGTACGTATCGGGGTTGTTGCGAATATTCGCATTCGAATTCCCAACCGCGGAGCTTCCGCGTAAATTTTAACATTCGCATTCGCTTTCGCATTCGCTTTCGCATTCGCAATAATCAATGCGGATCTTTTGCGAATGCGAATATGAAGGGACTGAAAGTAACAGTTATTTTCTTTACGAGTTAAACTTGTCCAAATATTTTTTATTCCCAACTAAAAGTTCTTTCCGGACAATAAACAAACCGCCTATCCAAATTAAACAAGTTTGGTATCAAATGAAAGAGGACTTAAATAGCTTTAAAACCGAAATGTCTAAACAAGCAAAGTCACCTATTGAAAAATATTTCAATAAAAAATGTTAATTAATTAAAATAGAACAAACCTTGGGTCAGGTATATGAATTTCTTTAGTATTAAATGATATAATATGTAAATAGAGGTGGTAACCTTCGTACGTTATTTCTGTATAAAAGCTTTTTCAATCCTCTTTCACATCATACCAAATTTGTTTAATTTTGATAAGCTGTTTGTTTATTATCCAGAAAAATTTCGGAATAAAAAATATTAGGCCAAGTTTAACTGGTAAAAAAATAACTGTTATTTTCGGTCCCTGGAATATTATGCAAGTGCAATGATAAAACGTATATCTGGCCAGTCACAGAAGAGAAGATCAAAAATGAATTACAAGAACTAAAATCGAAAAACGCTGTTGACGTTACTGGTTCTCCACATTCAGAAACAACCAAAAGAATGAGAATGAAGAACAACGGTGTTTAAACAACGGTCTTGCCATGATACTAGATTGTGAAGATGAAAGTCAGGAGGATACATACGACATTTGCAGACCGATGCAATTCCCAAAAAAGAATTATTGCACCGCAATAAAAAATAAATAAATATAACTGAAAGTCCTCTCGACCAAGGCATAACAAGGTAGAAGTGATTTCGACATTTCTCTCTTTTGAACTGCGACTGAAATGTCAACTCTTAACCCTATAGTATTCAAAATTTTTTTTTATATAAATTTTCAATTGTGAGCTGTGCGACTGATTTTAAATACATAATAAAATGAAAAGGAATTGCGAGCGGTGCGTTGTGTTAGTCAAGAGCCTGGACAACAAACTTGTTCGTTATTTTAAGCATTCGAATTGTCAAGTGAAGCGGCAACGGTGGGCAAATTGCTGCGATGTTTCATTAGGAGACGCTTCACGTGTGGTCGTGACTTTATTTGTTGCCCATCGCAGCCGAGTATTTCTAAGTGGACGCGTTTGGTCCCAGGTGCAGGATTTATCATACTGAATATGAAAAGAAAATCTCCCTTTCATATGCATACATGGATAGGCCAAATTTCAAATGGAGGTCTGATAAAACCTAAACCAGTATTCCTTGTTGACATTAAGAAACTGAAAGTAATTTTTAATAAATTTAATGGAAAGGAAATTTCGAATAGCAAAAATTTAATAGCTAAATTATTGAAGTTAAGTTCTGATGTAAATTTAGAAGAATCAAACTTTTTTAATGACTAATATACTTTAGAATTAAGTATTTCAATAAAGAAACTAATGCTCAAAAATATTGGGATTATAAAAGCAAGAAAATTGTCAAAACGGTTTTATAAATGAGTGCGTTTCATTTAGTGTGTAATTTTGTGTAAGTATGCATTCCCATATTTACATTAAACCGAAAACTCAATAAATAAAATGAAGCTGATTCTAATGAGATTTTAAATATTTTAATAATTACAAAAACTTTCATTTCAAATATGTTGAGTTCTATCAAGTATGGTAAATGCATAACAAAGGGTTAATTTCTTTGTTTACGTTTACATTACAGTCAGATATGAGAGAGCTCGACTGAATTGTCACTTCCACCTTGTTGAATATGCCTTGCTCTCGACTGGAGCAGCGTCAATCGAGAAGAATTTACAATTTTGTCAAGTTTCAAGTTTTTCGCAGCGAGCGAGTAGTTATTTAGTGGCGCAGGTTTGATTTACGACCCTTTAAAAACATTTTATCGAAAACAATGTTCCAATTTTTTAATTCAAGTACTAAAAAAAATCTATTAAAAATTACTAACCTTTCCATTTTTTATTTAACTAAATCACCTAAATTATTTCTTAACAAGTAAAAAAGTCTAAGTTCGGGCGGAGCCGAACATTAAATACCCGGCGCAAGTATTCAATATAGTTTTTTCACCTTTCCGAAAACTACCGCTACATGGTAAGCAGTGGTGGTTTTACGTCTATTTCAAACATCTTCGATAGAACGTTCAGTTAGACATAATGAGATAAACTTATATAAATATATGTGGGCGGCATCACGCCCATTTTCCAAAATTCCATAACAATGTTACTTCTTTTCAAGGGATTGTGGTTAGTATCAATTTTGGGTAAAATTAGCGTTAAAAAAGGTAACAAAAAACAAATAACTTAAAGACGAGCACACCTAAAAGTTAAGCATTCTAAAAATAGAATTATTAGCACAAACCAACAAAACCAACAACCACATGATCAAGTGAATTGCAGCGGAATAGCTGCGCTTGATTGTGTTGGCATAACAAAAATG
>NW_016158519.1:110768-118152 GCF_001687245.7 Rhagoletis zephyria | reverse complement strand
GTTATGTCAAGGACGTTCTTCGAGGTAGGGCCAATATAAGTTGGTTCCTCACCCCGGTTAGCTATATCTAAATTACTTATTAATATAAAGTTTAGTAAAGACTCACCCCTTTCGTTGGTATCTCCACTCCCCCATACTGTGTTGTGCGCATTGGCATCCGCGCCTATGATGAGTGGGCGTTTCGCCTTCTCGGCCTCTCCCACCAACCTCCGGAGCTCGTTTGGTGGCGCCTCCTCGTCGTGAGGCATGTAACAAGATGCAAGGAGTATTGTGTCATCCTTGCCATCCTTCACAGCTACCACCGTCAGATCATCTGAAGAGAAATTAAGATCAATATAAGAGTGTAAATTTTTCTTTACCAGTATAGCTGTTCTTACCCTGTTTGTTGCACTCGGGATGTGCGTATAGTAAAATAAAAAATAATTTTTAGGATAACGAAAATCAAACAACCAAATACCAAGCCTCGACAACTTGAAATATTGGTAAATTTCATGATGGAACACAGCGATTTGGCGAAAGGTCAAACTAAGGGTTTAGCAGCAAAGCAAACCTCTAATAATCTGTGGAAGAGGCTAGAAATTGAGCTAAATTCATGCGGACCTCCATTTCATAACTTTGTTGAATGGAAAAAGGTAACAAACTTTCTATGGTTTTGTGAACCATATTGTAAAACGTTATAATTTTGTGTAGATATGGGCAGATTATAAAAGCAACATTAAAGCGAAGTTACGAAAGAATAAGGAGCATGTCTGGAACAGGAGGTGGGCCATCGAGATTCTGTTCATTAACTGCGACGGAAGAACAAGTGGATGCGTTACTGAACATAGATGAATCTATAAATGGCGAGGCTGAAACAATGCGCTTTGGTGCTACTACCTTCGGCGATCCTGCATCATCTAGCCCCCTTGATTGTATAAACTTGGAGCCTGAAGAATATCCAAGTAATGATGCAGAGAATCAGCCACCGAATCCCCCACGCTCACTACTTCTCGGCAAAGACAATTTACTAAAACTGCAAGTGGAAAACCAATGCCAATATCACGAAAATTCGATGAAAAAGCTGGACGAAGTATGTGATAATTTAAATAGTTTAAGTAGATATTTTAAGAGGAATGTTGAGCTCGAAGAGGCTAAACTTCAACTAAAACGAGAAAAATTTAAATTTTTCCAAAAAAAAAGAAAAAAAGAAAAGAAAACTGAAGTTAAAAGCGCTGAAGCTAAAAGCTAAACTTTGATCTAAGTGTAGTTATTTTTACGAATTCATATTTTATAAGTTTTTCGTTCCCTTGAAGACTGATGAATTCTTTTTTAAGTTATTTATTTTTTAAATAGCAGATTAAGGTACAGCAGTTGCTTAGTTGTATTAATCAAAAATAATGAATATTTTTTATTTTTATGATAATTTCAAATCCAAGCAATCAATGAATTAGTTGTATGTAATTTTTTGTTGAATTGTTACCTGTTTTTTTTTATATACCAACGAAACTAAACCATGATTCAATAATTAAAGGTTTGCTCATTATTGGCATTAGAGTTTTGACACTCCCTTAGCTCCCTTACAAAAGCTTTGCACACACACACGAACCCACACACAATAAGGGTACTCATATATACGCGCAAGTTTCATATTTGGGCAATTGGGCAACTTTGCGCCATGTGTTTCATGAGCACAATTTTATATTTTATGCAATTTCTGACATTTAATTATTTGGCTATACTTAATTTATAAAGTTGAATAATTGAAACTCAAATTTTGAGTAAATATTTAAGTCTTACCGCAGTTATTTCGAAAAAGCGTTGAGCACAATCCAAAATGAATGTAAACAAAATAGCTGATTGAGGGATGCACAGCACACTGCTCAAACTTGCGCTACAAAATTGCCGCGCAAAGTTTCCCTTTTTAAGTAAATGGCTTTCCATATAAATTTTGATATTTCATTTGCGAGGGTTTAAAATTGCACAGTTTGCGAGAGTTTTGCGCTTTTAAATGAGTACCCTTAATGCTTTGCTAAGGGAGCCGATTTTGTCAAGAGGGAGCGAGAAAACTGCTTTTTGAGCAAACCTTTTATTATTGAATCATGAAACTAAACTATATTTTGTGTCTTAGGTTTCTAGAAATTTTTCACATATATAATTTTATGAAATGAAGACTGAAAAAATACTTTTATTTTATTTATTTTTTATTGATATTTTTACAATATTCGCAATGTTTTTAATTCTGAAACTTTTTTAATACATTTTTTAAAAAAGTAAAGCTGATCATCTAACAGAAATCATATAAGTCTAAGTTGCAAGCTTGTGCCAAAATTAGGAAAATATCAAAAAAATTTCATACAAATTGCCAACTTTTTACTAGAATTTCTTGACAAAAATTTGGCCTGTTAAACTTAAATATAATGTGGAAGTTCGAAGACCATAAAAAATTCCGTTGATTTTTGATAATTTTCTTCGCTGACGGTGTTGTGCATTTTCTTCCATATAAAAAAATATACTTTGTATGGAAAAAAATGCCCAAGACCGTCAGCAAAGAAAATTATCAAAAATCAACGGAATTTTTTAAGGACTTCGAACTTGCACATTATATTAAAATCTAACGGGCAAATTTTTTTCAAGGAATTCTAGTTAAAAGTTGGCAATTTGTATGAAACTTTGTTGATATTTTCCTAATTTTTGCACAGGTTTTCAACTTAGATTTATATTATTTCTTTTAGATAATCAGCTATACTTTTTTAAAATATTTACTAAAAAGTTTCAGAATTAAAAACATTGCGAATATTGTTAAAATATCACTCTATGATTTGATTTTGAGCTACTGTGTATACACACACTTGAATTAATAAAATATTTTGCTATACCTATGCAATTAAACTGTTTCTTATTTCATCTCTTAAGTTCCTAGAAATATTTGCTGTAATAAATGTACATCTACTGTGGGAAAAACTTCTGAAGGTTGCAGCTCAGCTTTAAATTGCAGACAAATGTTGTGCAAAGCCCAGCAAACGTTCATTATAGCTAAAACCTTTTGCGGAGTATAATGCAGCTCCCGTGCTGCCAAAAGACATCGAAACCTTCCTTTCAATATTCCAAATACTCGTTCGATGATTGACCGTCCTGTTTTGGGGAGCAGTTTTTAAAGACTATGCTATTCCTGTATTTTGTTAAACTTTTCATAAGTAAAAATATTTTGAGAATATTACTTTCTTCATATGAATTATATCACATTTTTTGTTTAATTCAAGGCCTATCAAACAGGTTTAGAGCATTTGAGCAAAAGCAACTGGTAAGGGGGGTCGGCTCCTCTTTAGGCTGCTGAGATCCGGGCGTGGAGTGACGGAGATGGCGTTGCGGTTGAAGGTCGGCGAAGGTTGCGGCGGTGGTGGCTAGATGGTTCGCTGCTACTAGGGTGACGGTGAATGCCTTCTGGCGGCGATGTGGTATTCTCGCGGCGGGGATGCTGTTTAGGCGAGGATGGGGCTGTTGTGCTCCCGTGGGATGAAATGTGACACCGAAGACAGGTTTCGGCGGCTTCCTTGCGCAAACTCACTTGACTTTCAAAACGAGGGGAGTGGACTTGCGCGCTTACCGACACGGATTTGGCGACTGACCAATATTGTGACTCGAAATAAAAACCACCGAACTTGAACTTTAGGGTACAATTTCGTTTATTCAATAAAAATTGAGGACGGTGTTTTGATTATCGAAAAGGTATTCTGGGTTGCGACCGCACACGAAAAACTTGAAAAATTTATGTATGTATAATAATTCTTTGTTGACATTTGTCAAACTATATGTCAGCTGCGCGCGCTGCATTACCAACGCGCGTTGCCAACCACTCAAATTCAATGCAAACTACTATAAAACTTTTACAATGCAAGTTAGGGTATTCACTAAATACGTTTTACAAGTTGGATAATTGAAGATACTAATAGGTAAATATAAATATGCAAGTTATCAATTTAAACAATTCAATGTNCCAGCAAACGTTCATTATAGCTAAAACCTTTTGCGGAGTATAATGCAGCTCCCGTGCTGCCAAAAGACATCGAAACCTTCCTTTCAATATTCCAAATACTCGTTCGATGATTGACCGTCCTGTTTTGGGGAGCAGTTTTTAAAGACTATGCTATTCCTGTATTTTGTTAAACTTTTCATAAGTAAAAATATTTTGAGAATATTACTTTCTTCATATGAATTATATCACATTTTTTGTTTAATTCAAGGCCTATCAAACAGGTTTAGAGCATTTGAGCAAAAGCAACTGGTAAGGGGGGTCGGCTCCTCTTTAGGCTGCTGAGATCCGGGCGTGGAGTGACGGAGATGGCGTTGCGGTTGAAGGTCGGCGAAGGTTGCGGCGGTGGTGGCTAGATGGTTCGCTGCTACTNTGGTACAGAAGTGGTGTGCACGAGCGATCAGATAGCGTTGCGCTGGCTGCATTGCGCGAAATACGTGGCATACGCGCAGGGCATGGTGACGTGCGCACAAACGGCATCGCTGATAGTCCGCTCCTTCGTCGTCGGGCTGAGTGTCAGGAACCGAATCAACAACCATGGCCTCTTGCTGCGGTTTTTGCACAATACGGGGTGCCGGGGTTGGACCACCGCTGCTAGCTCGCGGTTTTGGTGTAGGAATGCCGCTGCTACTGCGCGGTGTAAGGGTCGGGCCCCCATTGTTGCTTCGTGGCGCAGGTTTCGGGACGCTATTAGAGTTGCCGTTCTCCATCTGTAAGTAAGCCGGTGAAATACGATTTTCAGTGGGGAGTCTACAAGACAATTGAAGAAACGTGAGATTAGAATATTTTATTCAGATACACAGAGATTTAAATTCATTTGAGATAAGAGAATCTGTTATCATGAAAGTGCTTAAAGGCTTTAACAAGTGCTACTTTGGAGAAATCAGAGGGGGGCGTCACCAATTGGTAACGGGCATATTTTGACTATGGGGCGAGTAAGNACAAGTGCTAATTTGGAGAAATCAGAGGGGGGCGTCACCAATTGGTAACGGACATATTTTGACTATGGGGCGAGTAAGGGTGCCAGATTGAGTGCGTATATCGACAACTCGAACATGTCCGTCTTTGCCGGGATGTGACCTTTCGATGCGGCCTAGACGCCATTCAGTGGGAGGTAAAGTATTGTCAACAATAAGAACGCAGTCACCGACTTTCGGTTCTGCCTGGGTATTTTTCCATCTATATCTCTTCTGTAAATCCTTGATATAATCCTCTTTCCACCTTCGACTAAACTCGTGATGTAACACCTTCACTTTTTCCCACCTATTAAGGAGGGACAGATGGCTGTGGTCGACTTCAGGGAGTGCTAAGAGGGGGGCGCCTCGTAAAAAGTGGCCAGGCGTAAGCGCTGTGAAGTCTGTGGGGTCTTGGGATAGAGCACAGATTGGCCGGGCATTTAATACGGCCTCTATTCTGACTAACAGGGTGGTGAACTCTTCAAATGTGAATTTGCTGGGTCCAGCAGTCCTTTTGAGATGCATTTTGAAACTTTTGACTGCGGACTCCCACAAACCGCCCATATGGGGGGCTCCTGGCGGAATAAATTCCCAGTTGATGCCTTGAGGTGAGTATTTCTGGATGACGTCTTGAGATACCTCCTTCAGAAATTCGATGAACTCCTTTTCGGTTGCTCGTTTGGCCCCGACAAAGGTTTTGCCATTGTCGCTCATCATCTTAGCGGGATAACCCCGTCGACCGACGAAGCGAGCAAACGCAGCGAGAAATCCGGCAGTGGTCAGATCGGAACACAGCTCGAGGTGGACTGCTTTTGTAGTGAAACATACAAAAACAGCCACATAGCCCTTCACCAACGTGTGCGATCTTAGCATTGAGGCCTTTATCTGGAAAGGTCCAGCAAAATCTACGCCCGTAATAGTAAAGGGCGGAGCATACGTGCATCGTTCCGAGGGGAGGGCCGCCATTATTTGCGATCGCGTTTGCTGCTTGTGGACCGTGCAACTTTTACATTGGAAGATGCATTTTTTTATGAGGGGCTTAAGTCGAGGGATATAAAATTCCTGCTTTATGACTTGCTGCATGAGACGAGTTTCTGCATGGAGGAGCAGTTCGTGCAGAAAGCGGGTGAATAGGATGGCGAACCGGGATTTTTCGGGAATAATGATGGGATGTCTTTCATTATAGCTCAAAGTGGCGTGAGCTAATCGACCATTCACGCGGAGCAACTCGGTTTTATCTAAAGACGGGTTGAGGGGAAGCAGAGGACTCCGTTTATCTATGGGTTTGGAGTTTGCTAAACAGGCCTTTTCCCGAGGAAAGTAGCGAGATTGGGTCAAAGCTAGGAGCCTGTATTTGCTATTACGGAGGTCATCATGGGAGAGAGAGATGGGATTATTTGACCTAACCTGTCTGACTCGGTCTCGAAGACACTGTGTAAATTTAAAAGCATACGCCATAACTCTAAGTGCACGGAGAAACGAGGAGAAGCGATCAAGGATATCGTGATCTTCCTCTGTGGCATGTAATGCCTCGACTCGGCGCAATTCTGGAGGGGAGATATTTCGGGTGGCCGGTTTTGGCCAGGCTTCGGGTGGGCTTAATAGCCATTCCGGTCCATGCCACCAAAGCGAAGAGGCCGCTAAGTCCAGGGGTCTGCATCCTCTGGTGCCCAGATCTGCGGGGTTGTCTCTGCTGCCCACATGCCGCCAGGTGGCGTTTCCGACGAGATCTAAAATTTGTGCCGTGCGATTGGAAACGAAGGTCTTCCATGAATGAGGGGGTTTTTCTAGCCATGCCAAGACGATCTCGGAGTCAGACCATAGTGTCAGTTTCCTCTTAGATAGGTCGAGTTGTGACTGCACTACGGCGACCAGCTTCGCTAGGAGAAGGGCGCCGCACAATTCAAGTCGGGGTACACTGGTGGTTCGGAGCGGCGCTACTTTGCCTTTGGAGACCAGCAGATGAGGAGAGGTCCTGCTACCGTTCGTGGTTCGCACATATATGTTAGCGCAGTATGCTTTCTCGGAAGCGTCGCAGAAGCCATGTAGCTCGACTTGGTCGGCTGGGACAAAATCTACCCATCGGGATATTTGGATGCTAGAAATGGCTTGGAGATTGGTTGCAAATTGCATCCATTTCGTCAGACGAAGGGGCTTGACCTGGTCATCCCAGTCAGTTCCGTCCAGCCATAGTTCTTGTAGCAGGATTTTGGCTTGGATCATTATGGGCGTAAGCCATCCTGCGGGGTCAAACAATTTGGCAACTGCCGAGAGGATTTGTCGTTTTGTACTGGCGGATGACGCNACGAGAGGATTTGTCGTTTTGTACTGCCGGATGACGCTGGGATGGAATCAACGGTGTACGAAAACGTATCGGTTAGAGCGTTCCACTGAATCCCGAGCGTTTTAGTGGTGCTTG
>NW_016158519.1:72666-107880 GCF_001687245.7 Rhagoletis zephyria | reverse complement strand
CGTTCTTGACAATGGGAGCAAGTATATTTACTTGAGCAGTCTTTTATCAAATGGGTCTGACATAGGCAATTAAAACAGAGGTTGTGTTCTCTCACAAACTTTCTGCGCTCCTGAGTTGGCAGGTGACGAAATTTGGAGCACTGAGAGAGAGTGTGTTGAGGTTTATTACACATTGGGCATTTGTAAGGTTTTGTGCGTTGTTCCGTCATGTGCGCTCGGATTTGGGAAAAGGAGTTGTTTTGAGAGTTCTGAGGAATGGGGGGTTTAGGGAATGGCCTACTGTTAGGGGGGGTTGGCCTCGAGTAGCTCATATTCGAAGGATTAGTCCGCGGAGGTTTGGGTGCACGAAATTGATCTACTCTTTCAACCACCTCGTATCGAGTAGTGAGGAACTGGTTAATTTGGGATCAATTCGGGAGGTCTTTCCTGGAACTGAGGGATTGCTCCCATAGGGTCACGGTGTTCTCAGGAAGCTTGGAGGTAACCAGGTAGATAAGAATGGGATCCCAGCTTTCGGTGGAGACTTGCTGGGTGCCTAGAATCTGGAGACAGTTGTTCACCGATGATTGCAGTCTCTGTATGTCTTCGCTATTTTCTATTGGGATGGGTTTTAGGTTCATAAGAGTGCGGATTTGGTTATCTAGTAGAACCCGTTTGTTTTCATAGCGAGCCTTTAGTGCTTCCCATGCCAGCTCGAAATTATCGTCACTCAGAGGGAATTGTTTAACTATTTGGGCAGCTTTTCCTTGCGTTTTGTACCTGAGATGGTACAACTTCTGCGCCTTAGTGAGCTTAGGGTGATTTATATAGACCGCCGTGAACATATCACGGAAGGACGGCCATTGCTCATAACCCCCATAAAAGGTTTCGGTGTCGCAAGGTGGGACGTTTAAGCTTATGCCTGAAGTTTCCTGAGGAAGTGATGTACTGGCTTTGGGAGTGGGACTTGTGGTTTGTGCTACTAACTGGAGTTGGTCTCCGATTTGGGCTTTTGTTTCTTCATATACATATAATCAAACATGACCCTTTATTTACTGTAGGCAGACGCTCTAAAGTCTTCGGGGAGGTCATGTTCTTCAATTTCCAAAGTCGAATCAAAGGCGTTTTGAACTCTATTCCAAAAGTTTTCTAGGCTCTTGTCTTTTATTTTCAGTACAGACTCAGTATTTTCTTCGATCGGGGCTGATCTGAATCGGGCGCAGTAATCCATCAAATTATCTGTCTCCGATATGAATTTAGTACATATGACCGATTGTTTTGCCTTTTTNATCTTTTATTTTCAGTACAGACTCAGACAGACTTTTCTTCGATCGGGGCTGATCTGAATCGGGCGCAGTAATCCATCAAATTATCTGTCTCCGATATGAATTTAGTACATATGACCGATTGTTTTGCCTTTTTTGGCTTTCCGCTTGTACGCGTAGAGCGCTGAGATTCCGCGGGGGTCTCGAGAATTTTTTCTTCTTCGCTCATTCTGGGACTTTTTGGCTTATCTTGAGTGCTAGTGAGACCTAGCATTCGAAGTCGAATGAGCGGACCTAATTAAGGTTGGGATGTGGGGGTGATCAAATACAATCGGGGCTTTACTGTGCGGTCGCAAATAATACGGTTTGAATTAATCACAGGGGAGCGCCTGGAAANTGAACGCCTGGAAACTAAGGGAGTGTGGGAAAACTAATAAGTGGGAAAATTCTAATTTTTTTTTTTTTTTTTAAGCCTTTATGAGGGATTTCGGATCACCGTGTTGAGAATTTTCACGCTTGACCCTGTTCACGCAAACCACAAATGGAGATAATTTGAGCGCAAAATGTATGATTACCTATCTAATGGACTGTATTTTATCTTTTCGAGCACTGTAACTGCCTTGCCTTTTTTATGGGTATTTGTTGTAGGGAGTTCACTGTACGTTATTTTATTTACTTTGTACCGCACTTTCTTTTATATGCCCAATACGTAGTTGGGTATGTGTATGAATGTATGTGTATATATATATATATATAGGGATTACTAAACGAGGGGTTAGTTATGTATTCCCAGCTATAATTCCTTGTATGTTTGTTTGGGATTAACTGATTAGCCGCTGTATATACTATGAGCTTTGGTATATGTGTATATATATATGTACGCCAAGTACTATTTGCTTGTATGCTACAGAATGTTATGTGAAGTACATATGTATATGTATTCTTGCAAAAGTCTTTGTGTGGGTAAAAAATTCGTGAAAATTGGCGCAAAAAAGGTAAAATTGGCGGGAAAAATGAAAATATGGCGGGAAAATTGAAAATTTATGGCCCGAGCAAGGGAAAATGTATGACTTAATGCTGGCGCTTACTAACCATACAAGGAATTATTTTCTGCCTTTTTTAATATCTTTGTTTCACCGCAGGGTTAGTAAAAAATTGATTTTTACTCACGGTTTTGCTGGGGATACTTGNGTATTCTTGCAAAAGTCTTTGTGTGGGTAAAAAATTCGTGAAAATTGGCGCAAAAAAGGTAAAATTGGCGGGAAAAATGAAAATATGGCGGGAAAATTGAAAATTTATGGCCGGAGCAAGGGAAAATGTATTACTTAATGCTGGCGTTTACTAAACATACAAGAAGTTATTTTCTGCCTTTTTAAAATCTTTGTTTCACAGCAGGGTTAGTAAAAAATTGATTTTTACTCACGGTTTTGCTGGGGATACTTGGTTTTGGGGTTATGGTATTCCACCGGTGCGGCTCTCTGTTGGCGCCGAAGGACCAATATTAAGGGGGGCTCTACTCCTCTTTAGGGTGCTGCGATTCGGGCGTGGAGTGGCGGAGATGGCGTTGCGGTTGAAGGTCGGCGAAGGTTGCGGCGGTGGTGGCTGGATGGTTCGCTGCTACTAGGGTGACGGTGACTGCCTTCTGGCGGCGATGCGGTATTCCCGCGGCGGGGATGCTGGTTTGGCGAGGATGGGGCTGTTGTGCTCCCGTGGGATGAAATGTGACACCGAAGACAGGTTTCGGCGGCTTCCTTGCGCAAACTCACTTGACTTTCAAAACGAGGGGAGTGGACTTGCGCGCTTACCGACACGGATTTGGCGACTGACCAATATTGTGACTCGAAATAAAAACCACAGAACTTGAACTTTAGGGTACAATTTCGTTTATTCAAATAAAATTGAGGACGGTGCTTTGATTAACGAAAAGGTATTCTGGGTTGCGACCGCACACGTAAAACTTTAAAAATTTATGTATGTATAATAATTCTTTGTTGACATTTGTCAACCTATATGTCAGCTGCGCGCGCTGCATTACCAACGCGCGTTGCCAACCACTCAAATTCAATGCAAACTACTTATAAAACTTTTACAATGCAAGTTAGGGTATTCACTAAATACGTTTTACAAGTTGGATAATTGAAGATACTAATAGGTAAATATAAATATGCAAGTTATCAATTTAAACAATTCAATGTCATACATAGTGCACTTTTGCGTTGTGCCAAATTACAATTTTAAGGAATTCAATTTTGTGAAAGGTGCATTCTTGCGTTGTGTTAAACGGTATTCTTAACTCGTTTAACTAGCAACATTTGCCTGTATTTTGTCGTTGCTTCTGGTATCGAAGGTGCTAAAAACTGTTCTGATTTTTGTCTTCTACATCAAAGCGTGCCATGCGAAATACGAAAAAGGTAAGAAATTTAAATTGAAAAAATGAAAATTGTTGCAACTTTCTTTCTTAGTAAATTGGTTCGCTTCTCGAAGCATTGATCCATCCTGTGCCAGGCCCAGTAATCAGCGGTTGTGCTGCTGAGTTGGGCGAGCTTTCCAAAAGCTGCTATTTAATCGCTGGTTTTGTATGGAAAATGTTTCACATGCAAATCAATTTTAATAATTTAGAATTTTTGTGAGAAGAAATGTAAAATATTTGACATTTTCGAGAACAAATAATTTGAAAAAAATCAAATCAGATGCTATACTGATCAGTGTTGCCAACTCGTGGGATTTCGCCCATAATTTGGGATTTTCGCACCATAAAAGGGCGCGTGGAATTTTGCGTCTCATTATGGGATTTTTAGCTAAATATAATTTATGGTTCTATTAATTTTTTTTATTTGCCGTTAATTTCAACGTGACGGGTGGGACATTTAAACTTTTTTTACCTCAAACTTTAAGTAATTTCTTTTTAACACTTGATTCGTAATTTCAAACTGTTAACATCTGAATTCAAATACCAGTTTAACACGAAACCAATAAAGTATAAAACTTAGTTATGTGAATTACACAGAAAATTTACATTTCCCCAAGAGTGACGGCTGAGACATTGACGACACCCACCTCTCTGAGTGGATGGATTCGTTTTCCATTTTAGACAAACTTTATATCAAAATATTTCTTNACGCTTGTGACGGGGGGGGCGATATTTTGTGACTGGGGGATCGAGTCACTATTGAATACACATANGGGTGGGGCGATATTTTGTGACTGGTGGATCGAGTCACTATTGAATACACATAGGATTTTTGCACTTTTCCCCATAAAACGAGGAATTGCATATTAAAGCCGTTTGAAACTTACACTTCATTGCAGTAAATTTGTTGGGGCTATAGAACTGTATACCTAAATATGTTTTAAAGATTTACACCCAAATTTATCAAAAATAAAGAACATTTTAACTGCTCTATAAATCGAAAATTTTTATGAAAATGTCACTCTGTAAAGCTCTTTAAACTTATTTTATTTTTTATGAGTAAGGCCATTAGATTAAAAAATACTGAATTTTTTACGAAAATTCGTTGAGTTTTCCTATATTTTATATAAAGTGTGAATCTGTGATATGATTTTGGTTAAACCTCGGACGGTATTTTTATAGAAAAATACCAAAAAAAATTATCACGATAAACCTTACGAATATTATAAAAAAATCAACACGTGGTCATTTGTTTGAGTCACTGTACCTTGTTAAAATCTTGGGGATTTTCGATTCTTAAAATGGGATAAACAGGGCGTTTTTCAAAGGAGAATGGGATTTTGGTACCTTTGGAGTTGGCAACACTGATACTGATATTACCTGTTCAATGTGCCTTGGTTTAATTGTATTTTTATAGTAAACAAAGTTCTTTTTCCTTATGTCAGTAAACTATTTTTTTTTTTACAACGTTTGTTGGAAATAAAGCAAAACTCAGATTTTGGTATTATTTCCCATTTAAAAGTGAAATAAAGCAAATTTTGCATTATTGCCGATTGTGTTATTTTTTAGAATACCTTCGAAATTTGATTCGAACGAACTATGGAGTACGAATGGGGCTTCAATTCGAATTTTGCTTTCGAATAGAACAACCTTTCGACTCGAACTACAGAGTAAGGGCCCAGATACATCAATAAACACGTACAAATACGTTTATAAAGACCCTGCAGCGGAGTCGGTGACAATTGTCTCTTTCGTCTTCTAGTTACATTACTAGTTCCAATAGCATTTTATGCTCTAGGTAGTAAGAAATCGAGCTATTGGTTACATATTGCACCTTGCACCAAGGTTATTGGTCGTTTTAATACGATAATGCTCCCTTATTACATAAAGGAATTTGTTATTTATCATTTAAATACAAATAATAAATTTGGAATACTTATCCATGTTCTGTTGCTCTCGTGTGACCACCACGCAAATATCGGACTGAAAAGTACCAAAATAAAGCAATACACAGATACTCCTTTTCTACATAACTACTACTTTTTTAATTATTTTTTGTTTCTTCTCAAATATGTTTATATATATGGGGCCTTTCACTTCAAATGTCCCCAGCGTGCTTACTTTTCGACTAGCTGGGAAGCAGACAGAAAATGGAAAAATTATTCGAAAATTATGATTTCTATAGATTTTTGTGCAGGCTATACGATGGTAGTATGCGTTTTCCAAAATTTTCCCACTTTCATGGTGAAAATTCTGAACGAAAATTTATGTGTCGATTACGGATAGCAACGCAACCACGGTTTGGTTGCCAGCTGGCAACGTACCCGGAGGGAAAATTTTTATTACGGATGGCAGCTATCGTCAGTTGCTGCTGAGTTATCGATAATCGAAATTTGACAGTTCCACAATCGGCAAGTGGTTGTAAACAAGCTGTGCTAGTAAAATAAAATTATTAAAATAAAGTCTTTTAAATAAAAGTCAGCAATAATGCTAAGTTCAGTTCAATTATTTGTTTGAGAGGGGGAGAAGTGCACGAACGCGGCCTCAATCGGGCGACATTTAAAAGATAATTCCAATCCTATAAGAGCTACCACCCGTACTGTAAGTAAATGTTAATGCTTTCAAGGTTTTTCTTTTATCTTTCTGTGTTCTCATTCAAAGCATATTTCAAACATTCAAAAGAAGCTGTAGTATATTTGGTTAATACACAGAGAAAGGACTTCGTTCAACTTCAATACCTACGCTTCAAAAAGCTTGCGCACCTCTTCAATTTTTATCAGACGGAAGTCCCACAAAAATCACTTCAGTTTAGGAAATTCGGTATGTCGGTAGTTTTAAAAGAGGCACTTGAGTTGATAGAGACAAAAAATTTGCAGTCGGTTCACTTTTGATTCACCAAAAGCACGTTCATCACGAGAAATTAAATTTCAAATTGTTGTTTTGTTGTAATTTTCACGATATTCTGTAAAAGCAAAATACATAGCAAAATGTTAATATCGTTTAAACCATTAAACACTACAATATTTCGGTTTTAAATTCTTGCTCCTAAATAGGCCCAAAACTTTCCCAGCAACCACAAAAATGTAGTTACACACTTTGTGGCAACTGCAGTTGCCAGTTGAGAGTTGCCGGTTGTCATCTGTAATATCGTTTCGGCAAATAGCAACGCAACTGAAGTTCGGTTGCTATCGATAAGCGACCCATTATTTGTAATTTTTCTTAATTATGGTCATGTTTAATATATATTTTTACATAGAAATCATTAATAAAAAGGCTACTTTTTTTTACTTTTCTGAGTTATAAAGCCTTTTAGAGCGCGCTAATCTGCTAACCGTGCGAGTCATAATAGCATTGTTATAACTTTGCAACTACTTGATGTTTAGTCATCTACAATATTGTTTTAAAACAAAAAATTATTTTCAAACTTTGTAACACAACTTTTGCATTTGAAAACAAACAACCTCTTAATTCTCATAAAAAAGTTATAAACGTGTAGTTTTGTTTGTACTTAATATTAAGAAGTGGTGTTAAACTTAAATTCTTTGGAAGAGCTTGAGGTTTATTGTGTGAAAATTTTAAATCGATCGTTATACAAACGACTGATAGTGAGTTTAAATGAAAATTTTGTTAAAATTACACTGATTTACAGCAAAAATGTTCAATGGATGCCCCTATACAATTTCGCTGTAGAATTGCTCGCTGATTCCGAAAATCTAGTTAATTTTTTATTCTACGGATAAGTTTATGGGATATTTTCAATTTACCGTTATTCAGCTTAAAACAAAAATTGGTACCAATTAATCAGGTATATCTTACGAACCAAATTAATAATCTTAATATGAAATACGGCACATGAAAGCTAATAAAATTCTACATAAACCGCAATTTCCGATAGGACTTACCTTCTACTTTATTGGCGCTATAACCGCCTAAGCGATTTTGGTCGAGTCCAAAACAGCACGCCAGTCATTTCTCTTCTGTGCTGACGCCAATTGGAAATGCCAAGGGAAGCCAAGTCTTTCTTCACCTGGTCTTTCCAACGCAGAGGAGGCCTTCCTCTTCCTCTGTTACCAGCATCGCGGCCCGCATTTATTGCTTTCAGAGCAGGAGCGTTTCTGTCCATTTGAACGACATGGCCAAGCCAGCGGAGCCGCTGAATTTTAATTCGCTGCACTATGTCTATATGTATTTTTAGTAAAGCTCACACAGCTCATCGGTAAATCATCTGCGGTATTTGCCATCCCCAACACGTAAAGGTCCGTAAATCTTTCGCAGAATCTTTCTCTCGAAAACTCCAAGAGCCGCTTCATCAGATGTTTTCATTGTCCATGCCTCCGCGCCATACACCAGCACAGGCATGATGAGTGACTTATAGAGTGTGATCTTTGTACGACGTGAGAGGACTTTACTTCTCAATTGCCTACTCAGTCCAAAGTAGCACTTGTTGGCAAGAGGGATTCTCCGTTGTATTTTAAGGCTGACATTATTATTGGTCTTAATGCTGTCAAGAGTGAGGTAGGTGCCAAGACGCATATGCTCTTACTGTTTGTGTGATGACAGGAGATACTTCATTTTATCCTCGTTCACCGCCAGACCAATTCGCCGTGCTTCTCTATCCAATCCTGAGAAGGCAGACCAGACGTAGCCCTTGTTTTTACCGATTATATCGATGTCGTCCGCATACGCCAGCAATTGTATGCTCTTGTAAAGTATTGTGCTTGAGTTGTTCAGTTCTGCGTCTCTTATTATCTTCTCTAACATCATATTAAAGAAATCAGATGAAAGGGAGTCACCTTGTCTGAAACCTCGTTTGGTATCAAAGGGCTCAGAGAGATCCTTCTCAATTCTGGCTGAGCTGATGGTATTGCTCGACGTAATTTTATACAACCGTATTAGTTTCGCGGGGATACCAAATTCAGACACCGCGGCATAAATACAACTTATTTCGTGCTGTCGAAAGTGGCCTTGACTCTTTTCCAAGATTTGGCGTATTGCCAGGCCTAAAGCCACACTGATAAGGTCCAATTAGTTCGTTGACGGTGGGTTTCAGTCTTTCGCACCAAATACTCGAGAAGACCTTATAACCTATGCTTAGAAGGCTGATTCTCCGGTAGTTGGCGCGAATGGCAGGATCGCCTTTCTTGTGGATTGGGCAGCACACTTAAATTCCAGTCGCCAGGTACGTGTTCGTCTGGCCTTATTCTGCATAAGAGCTTATGAATGCACCTCATCAACTCCTCGCCGCTGTACTTGAATAGATAGGTTGGAAGGCCGTCATCTCCAGCAGCTTTGTTATTTTTCAGCCGCGTAATCGCTATTCGTACCTCGCCATAGTCAGGCGGTGGGACAAGGACTCCATCGCCATTGACTGTGCGATCGGGTTCGTCTTCTCTACTACTTTCAGCGCTGCTACCATTCAGTAGGGTGGAAAAGTGTTCCCTCCATAATTTAAGTACGTTCTGGACATCGGTCACTAGGTCGCCATTGTTGCTCTTACAGGAGTTCGCCCTGGTCTTGAACCCTTTTGTAAGTCGCCTTACCCTCTAGTAAAATTTTCAGCGTACTTCCTGTCGGCCAGCATCTCAAGCTCTTCCCACTAACGTATTTCAGCCTCCCTCTTCTTATTGCGGCAAATACGTCTCGCTTCTTTCTTCAGTTCCCTATAACGGTCCCACATGGCTCGCGTTGCCCCCGATCGCAGCGTGTTTTCTTTGCGGCTTTTTGACATTACTCATCGTACTTTGTTCTTTTGGGCTCGCTGAAATTCAACTACTTGTCCGGCGACGGTTCTTAATGATCGGGAAATGTGGTTCCAGAGCAGGTGTGTGAGTCGAGTCTTCCTTCTATCAAAACATGGTCGATTTGGTTTCTCGTTTTTCGATCTGGTGACAGCCATGTAGCTTGGTGAATTTTCTTATATTCCGATATTCCGGATATTCCAGTAGTCCGTTATACGTTTACCGTTGTCGTCATCAAAACAAGGGGGTCTCATCCGAGGCTTGTTGGAATTTTTCATTAGGCGGGTTTTTAATGTGGCGGGACCCAAACTCAGCGCACGCGAAGTTTCACGCTCTGGGGTCGGGTCACTTTAGCTCGCTCCCAAACAGGTGTGTGGTAGCTACCCAGAGAAAACGTTGATATGAATATCCGGACGTTGTGAGCTGCTATTTGAACCTGGCTACTCCCAGGTGAATGGCATTCAAAAGTTTTCCACTTCTGCGCACGGAACCATCCTCCTTCATACAAAAAATCTTTGCGAATTTTAATTTGACTACTCATTACTTCTTATTTATCTATCGATTTTCTTTATAAGCAACTAGATTTTTTTTTGTAACAGAACAGACTTTAGCACAAATCCAGAAATTTGGCACAGAACCTGTGATTTTTTAAATTTTTCTTCTGTTAAAATTTGATTTTTTTTTAATTTTTTCATTAAAAAATATAAAAAAAACTGGAATTATTAACTAACTTGTCAGAAACTATCAGTCCTATCGGAAAGTGATGTATATATATGGTTTATGGAGAATTTTATTAGCTCATTTTAAGATTGTTTAATTGGTTCGTAATGTAAACGTGATTTAAAGCATCGTTCACTCAACATCGGTACGCATGAAATGGGTTATATCTCTTTAATAGGTTTTCAGAAAATAATATTTAGTATGTTAGAATAAAGAGAAAACATTCCGTTATAGATACATGTTAGCGAGAGTTTCATATTTTGCTTGGATAAATAAATAAGAGAAAATTTCTTAGATAATGGAAACAATTTTCTGAAGACCCGTTCTGGAGACTTGTGTAGTCAACTTGCTCTACTAAACTATTTTAGTTTATGTTTTTCCACGGCTCGCACATCTCTACTAATTTTTTTTTAAATAAATACCATGTATTTTTCGATTTGACTTAAATAGGTCATATTCGTAAGTTGATGACTTCCAGAACTTTATTCACATCATTGGCTTCAAACCGATTTAAAGTTACCTGTGAATAATTAGTTTTCATAAAAACCCACCAACACTTTACAAAAGGTCCAAAGTAAATGATACAATGAAATAACACTTGTGCAAGCGCACCTTCCAGCATATTTCTGGGGTCATATGACCCATTGTGGAGTCTGATCGAGTTTTAATGAGACTGCCTCGATTCTTTTGTCATTTCATAGCCTTTTGACAACTGTGTCAACTTCTATAGATTTAGTTGTAAGAGGATATCACCCTGTTTCTTTTTAGCTTAAAACTTTTAACGTGGGAGTTGACCGAATTCCAGTCTTAAACATGTTTTATTAGTCATTATTATAAAATACCACATTTAGTGTGAACGTTGGGGTAATGTAAACGGGTGCGGTTTTTGTTATAAAATGTATTTAATCTAACAGAATTTTATATATTATAACTCGATAAGGTTTAAGTCTTGCCATAGCTTGCATTTGCTGAACTGTGGATAACCGTTTTCCAATTCTCTCGCACGATCTTCTTCTGATAAGCCGTTTTTTCCTATTTCAGGTAAAGAGCCTTATCCTTAAGCTGGTGCGAAATGATGTCTTTTAATGATTAGCTCACCCCGTTAGTTTAAGCAGAAGGAATCTATTCATTGATTTTAGGAGGGTAATTAAAAGTTTTTGGTATATTTAAATTTAATTTGATTTTTGATCTCGAAAATGTCGGATTTTCAACGAATTTAGTCAACATTATTTTTTGAGCAGCAACTTCCAACGCGAATAAAACTGTCAAATAAGAAGCCAGTACTATGAAATTTAAACCTCATAATGGTAGATCTATTGTCTAACGATCTGCATTGCAACTTTTTAATACATTCCAACAATTGCTGTACAGAAATTGCTGGAACGCGTACCGATTTTGAGTGAACGATGCTTTAAGTGGAACCACTTTTTGTTTTAAGCTGAATAACGGTAAATTGGAAATATCTCGAAAACTTATTCATAGAAAAAAAATTAACTCGATTTTAGGAATCACCGAGCAATTCTACATAGAAATTGGATAGCGGCGTCTGGAGAACAAAAACCAAACTAAAATTTGTGATCCAGCGCTATCATCAAGAAACAGTTCAGCCAACGCTTATGAAAAGTTTGTACCACCGATCACAGGATGGTGTTGTCTAGAAATTTGTATAGAGAATCAGTTCAGCTCAATAAAAAATTTCCAAATAACGCCACTCTGTAAATAGCAAAAACAAACTTTAACGAATGTACGGTCGGTATTATGCAGAAATTTTGTTTGGCAAACTGCGTGCAATTGTTGTTGCAGCAAACTCGGAGAGAGCGACTTTGGCGACTCTCACAGCAAACTATTTTTGTTGGGACAAACTGCTGTAATATTAGTGTTGCCATATACAACAATTTAAGGTCATTGTTCTTATTCACAAAAATTGCAGTGATACTAGAAGACAGAGAACTGAATTTATGCTGTAGCAGCTTCAAAGTTTAGGGCACAGTTAATTGCCAATACAATATTATAAAAAATATAAATTTTTGCGCGATATGTACATATGCAATTTTCATTTCGTGTTGGCAATAAAGCATAAAAACCACTACCAATGTACAACTTTGTGCCAAACTCGACGTTACCACCTCCGAGCATACTAAGCAGCTATTTAATTTGCCAAATAAAAGTTTGTCTGCATAACGCCGACCTACCAGTCGTGAAATTTGGCTTGATTCAAAGCGAACATTTGAAAGCATACTTACATGTTGTGCCTGTAACTGTAACTGTTCAAGGTTCAAATCTCATTAGGCAGAACATATAATTTGAAACTTTTATTTCCGGTTTTTTAATTATGAAAAAGTATCTGTGAAGTGCACAACGAAAAAAAAGGTTCGGTTACAAGTTACGAAGCGGGAGACAATTGTCACCTCCTAGGACAACTCCATGTTAAATGAGACTGTAGATTTGCGAGGTACAGGTATTCGTCTCCCGAAAACTGGTGAATTCACTAGTTCTTTAATTTATTTATTTATTTCGGTCAATGAAAACTAAATTCTTACTGACTGCTATCTAAAAAAATAACAAGGTATAACTTATAGCTAATACATAGGTGATATTATAAAAATTAAAGTAGTTTTAAGATTATCTTTTTTAAAACCACTCCGGGAATATCCTCGGTGCGTTCATAGCATACATTGACTTGGAGGAATTCAAATAAAATAGGTCCATGTGCCGCAAATTTCTTCGCGGAACATTTAGAAAAATTCTACGTAAGATATCAGGGCAATCCACAATCCCAGTAAGCACGTTAAAGATCAACGAGCACGATAATAACTTTCTCCTAACCTCAAGGGAATTTAAATTTATAAGCAAACAGCGTGAGTAGTATGAAGGTAAAGGTTCAGTAAAATTTAGAGATCTTAATGCAAACCTAATAAAAGTCTTTTGCATACGCTCAATGTAGAATAAAAATATAGATACCAAATGCAAGAGGAAATTTCATTAGATTAAAAAAATTAAATTTTTTGGATTCACAATGACGAAGAGGTAATTTTTTAAGCTGATAAAGTTAAGAGAACGGATTTTTAGGATGTTATCGAGTTTATATAAGTCCTTAATATTTAATATTTTCAAAAACAAATATTGCGAAATTTCAAGGATACAATTTTCAAAGGACATTTTCAATACTTAACAGTCCTTCTGCACCAAAAACTTGAATCTGTTTAAATTCTACAGGATCTCCTCTTTAATTTGATACGCCTACCTCTTCTCTAAGCACATTTCTCTGCATTTTTTAAATCATTTTTGAATTACTGACGTCAAAGTGAAAAAATAATAACGCAATTTTACTATATTTGTCCCATGGTTTCGCGAATATATTGATATTTCCGTTTAAAATTTACTATCGCGCGGTGTTATAGGTATAATGAATCGCGGGATTTTTGGTACCAAAATCACCTTTTATGTTTTTTATGTTCTACCAAAGTTGCAAAAATTAAAGTACTTTTCTTTAAAATACAAGAAAATGGAAATTGGCGCCCTACTGGAACACGTAGACAAATTGTCTAATCGAAGTGAAAACATATTGTAACACATAAATGTTACTCCAGCACTTTTTAATATGCACAAATACAAATCCACAAAAAATAATTTTTTTAATTCCTATCCATTGTTCTGTACAACTTGGTACTCGCTTGACTTGAAGGGTGAGTATTATTCGCTGCTCTAATAGCCATAACCGCCACCGCTACTGAAGCCATTGATTAGCGGCCGTTCTAGTCCCTTTTGACGATTGTATAAATTAGTTGAAGCGTAATCGTTCTTAATTGAATACACGTGAACAATTTCGAAAGAGTTTATTAGAAAATTTGTCGGCTTAGAAATTTGGCACAGAGTAATCGCATCGATGAGCAGCGTCACCAATACCACAGTGCGTGGTGGTGGGGTCTTCGAAACGACACAAGTTCGGTACGAAAGTAGCTGGAAAAAAGCCCGGCACACGCACTGTTCTCTAGCAATCGAACGCGCAGCCACAATCGACGATGACGCCCATTAACAAATACTTCAAGTGCACGTCGACTTGTCTCCCGACCACTAGGAACATTCAGCTGCATGAACCAGATTTCATACATATACACACATACATATGTATATATGCACATAATACATATGCACATAATACATTTGCACATAATACATATGTATGTACGTAATAAATACTAAGTGTTCATTTCATTCGTTCTCCATTTGTTTAAGATACGTCATATTTATTTCAGGCAAATACGGGAGAAAAATTATTTTACAAAGACAAAGTGGTTAAACAAATGTTGGCCTACAAGACTTTATACTTGATATCCTTTTTCCACCTCTTGGAAAAGCGCTTAATTAATATTTCAACAATATTAATGGATATCTTAGTTTATCGAAAATACATACATATAGACAAAAGTTGTTGTTTAGGCGCGATTGCTAACACCAGGCTCCTAAATGCGTGCTATGTACTGCTGCATTTGCAAAAATTTCCTTCATTACATTAATGAAATTTTTGCACATGCACTTCTTAACTGACATGTAATAAAACTTTCTTAAGTTATAATTCGATAGCAGTTCAAAGTATTATCGGCCTAGTCTACTGCATCCTCCGGACAATGCTTCCGGAGGCTTTTGCGAACTCTGCATGACTTACAATCATGCAGAGTTGGTAAATGAG
Source organism: Rhagoletis zephyria (assembly GCF_001687245.7). NCBI lineage: Eukaryota > Metazoa > Arthropoda > Insecta > Diptera > Tephritidae > Rhagoletis > Rhagoletis zephyria. Next base: position 93,078 of record NW_016158519.1, on the reverse strand, counting down.
CTTCACCATTGGCCACAGTGTCTACCCACACTTCCTACTTAAATAAATACCCGATACTCGGCCTAGTCTGATGCATCTTCCGGACAATGCTTCCGGAGTCTTTTGCGGTTTCTACATGACTTACAATCATGCAGAGTAGCTGGGGCCGAAAATCCGCTTTTTTAGAATTTTGATTGGTAATAGCAAAAATATGGCTCATTATGCTCTAAAAAATATCTGTGTGAAATGTGAAAGTTTTGGTCAATATCCTAGGCTCGCCCAAGTCCACAGACGGACGGACGGATGAACTAAAAAATATATTTTCTTAGCTAACTTCGATTCTCTACAAAAAAAGGTCCATATACCCATGATGCAATAATACAAGGTGGTATCAGTTGTGACAGCTCGATTTGACACTGCCTTAGCTCAGTAGAATAAGAAGAAAAACGGGACGAAATTAATCCCCATTTGGGGGAAAAATATACAATTTCATGTTTTCTTCTAAACAAAATTTACTTTTTTATAGTATATTTGTAATGAAATGAAATAAAAGAAGATCAAATACCTTTTTGAGAAAACAAAATGTGTATACTGAGAAAAAAAAAAAAAAAATCAACTATGTTATAAGGCTAAGAATTGTTAAAGAAGTAACACTGTTTCACCTAAGGCAGTCAATATGGCGGAATTAGAGCGAGAAGTTGCCAACCGATAACACCTTGTATTATTGCATCATGCATATACCTAATTATGTGGGACTAAAGCAGAGATCCCACGATTGCCGCAAATGCACCAATCTGGAACAATTTTTATTGTGCTGCATTAGAGCACAATACAAAATTGTCCCAATGAAATTCTGTACAGTCACACGGTTGCCTCTTTTTATACAATTCTGATTGCCGCAAGTTGGCGAAAAGCAATATAGTGACAATAATTGCCCCAAACTCTTCACACGATTGTTCGAGCATGCGGCAATTGTGACCATAAGGTGTTGCGCTGACTTCTAAATTCTCTTTTTATACCCGAGCGCACTTGTGCACAAGGGTATTATAACTTTGTTCACATAACGGTTGTTTGTAACAGGCAAAACGAATCGAGATAGATATAGACAAATGTATACGATGCTTTCCATTTCCAGACAACCGGTCAGGTACGAGCATGATTTTTAATTTCGACCAAACTCAAATACATTGTTTGTTGGTCCAAATAATGAGACAAGTATTTTTTCTTTTGGCTCGGAAAAATTTTTCGGCCGAATTAAACGCGATTTTGTTTTTCAGGCAAAAATCGATTATTCGAATTGACAGTGAGAATGTTTTTTTAAAATGCCCATAACTTTGTCAAAATTTAATAGATTCCAACAATGTTTTTACTCAAATGTCAGTAATTCTTGTCACTTCAAGATAGAAGGATATAATTATTGATTTTCATTATTTAAAATTTTTTATTTAACAATAAACAAAAAGTGCAAATTTTTTTTAAATTTAATTTCTCAAAAAGTGTATTTTTTTTTCTCTCAAACTTTTTACCGGGAAAGAGACACTTTGAACTACAATTAACCCAAATCTCTAATAGCGAAGATTTTTTTTTTTCTGAGTTATGATATTTTATAGAAATTATACGTTTTTGTGGTACATACTACAACATTCTTATATTGTTTAACTAAATGGAACATATGTATGTAATATATCAGCAAAAAATACAGCCGTGATCATTTTTTGTGTATCAAATAGATATTAGAACACACTTTCCACCATACAGTTTCGATCATAAAAAGCGGGAAAATGTGATTTTGTATTTCGAAACTGTATGGTGGAAAGTGTGTTCTAATATCTATTTGATACACAAAAAATGATCATGGCTGTACTTTTTGCTGATATATTACATACATATGTCCCATTTAGTTAAACAATATAAGAATATTGTAGTATGTACCACAAAAACGTATATTTTCTATAAAAAATCATAACTCAGAAAAAAAAATTTCGGTATTAGAGATTTGGGTTGATTGTAGTTCAAAGTGTCTCTTTCCCGGTAAAAAAGTTTGAGAGAAAAAAAATACACTTTTTGAGAAATTAAATTTAAAAAAAAAAAATTTGCACTTTTTGTTTATTGTTAAATAAAAAATTTTAAATAATGAAAATCAATAATTATATCATTCTATCTTGAAGTGACAAGAATTACTGACATTTTAGTAAAAACATTGTTGGAATCTATTAAATTTTGACAAAGTTATGGGCATTTAAAAAAAAATTGAGATATCTTAACGAAACTTGGTACGTGCACTTCTTTCTGGCGTAGGACGGATGGTATTGAAAATGGGCAAAATCAGACAATAACCACGCCTACCTCCCATATAACGGTAATTTTCAGTAATACGAAAACTGCCATATTTTAGTAACTACCGAAGATAATTAACTCAAAATTGATATTTACAATAACTTTTAGACCAAAAATAAGAATGTTGTAAATTTTTCGAAAATGGGCTTAGCCACTTATGGTTACATGTGTATATCTTGGTAACCGCTGCACCAATTTCTTCCAAACTTGGCGCAGTTGTTGGCCTTGGTATAAGATACGAAATGGCCAAAAATTTTTAAAATCGGGCAATAACCACGCCCACATCCCATATAACGGTAATTTAGAGAAATTTGAAATTTTTGATAAATCAGTAAATATTAAAGCCAATTTATTCAAAATTGATGCTTGGAACAATTCTTTACCAAGAAATACGTTTATGATAAAATTTTTGAAAATGGGCGTGGCACCGCCCACTTATGATCACATATATGTATCTCGGTAACCGTTCTACCAATTACCAAACTCGATATGGTTATTGTGCTTGCCACATAAAAGCAAAACATTGAAAATTATTAAAATAGGACTAAAACTACGGCCGCTTTTCATATAACAGTAAATTTCAGAAATGCTTGAAACTTACCATGTAGCAGTAGCTTTCGGAAAGGTGAAACACATATATTTAAAACTTGCGCCGGGTATTTAATGTTCGGCTCCGCCCGAACGTAGACTTTCTTGTTTTTTTCTCTGTTGTGTAAAAACGGCGTATTCTTAATAAAAAAATAAAACAATTGCATCTGCTTTGTATATTGCGGGCTCATTATGTGCAAATTTGTTGTTGTTTGAAAGCAAAGAAGCAAAACTTGTGTCCAATGAAAACTCACGCATTTATTTAGAAGTTTGAGTGTATAGTTTTTTATTTTTCGACGATAACTGCAACGTGTTATGTGGAGTTCAAGTTGCAACAGTTTTCTTTTTAATTTTGTTACGTAGAGGTTTTTTTATTCATTACAAGTAAAATTGGTACAAAATAGTTATGTTTGTTTAAATGAAAGCTGCGAATTTATGTTTGGAATGAAATTTTATAATTATATGTACTAGGCTGGGTCGATTTGTATGGGAGAAAATAAAAGGCATTTGACCGTAGTGTAATAGTAATATTATGATGTCTTAGGTCTAAGCCAATTGTTATTTGCCACGAAAGATTAATTTAAAACTTATCTTTAGCCCGCGCAATTGAATCAAAGTGTATGGAATTTTAAAATTAAACTTGGGCTTGTAATATATGTATATGGTAAGCGTTAATTGTTATAAACAGGACGATGTATCAAATTAAGGGTTATTAAATTTAGTATCTCACGTTCATTTATCATTTTGACGTAGAATATGTCTTACCTTACGATATGGAGGCTATGCTGAAATGTTGTAGTTGTAATTTTTAGAGCTTCACGAGAACTAATGAAGCGATTTCAAAGAAAAGTGTGGCGTTTAAAATATAAAATTCTAAGCCTATAGACAGATTCATTTTTGTAAGTAACCAATGCGGTTTCTGTCGTAAAAAGAACGGTAAACATTGGCTTATTTCGGTGTCAATTTTGAGTCTTTAAAGTGCTCCAGGAGCTTATGATTTGCAGATATAACTTTCATTTTCGGGATATAGATTCTTTGGAGCAATAGAAATACTATCGTGTACAGATTTCATATAAATTCAACAAATATTGAGCATTTTAAGGCAAGAAATTGTTGAAAAAGTTTGCAAATTTTTTTAATTACCAAAATGCTCGAAACCCGCTCGAATGATTTTGGTTTTGTTTTCTTTAATCAAAAACTCAATGGTTTTCCTTTCGTTTGGTATATGGGAAGTATTAGTTCATATCTTCTAAGTATGTTTATTTGATTCAAATATATGGGCATAAATGATTCCCATACTTCGTCATCGTTTTGCAAACACGTGCATGCGTTGGAAGTGAGGGAAGGAGACAAAAAGTTTGTATGTGTGCGTAAGTGCATATTTCGGCTTTTGATAAACAGATAGCGCAATATTTACAACCTAATCGCGCGTATTTACAAATGTAAATACATACATACGTACATACGTTGATTGCAGTTAATATGGAACCGTTTCTATTTTTTAGTAATCTATATATTTCTATACATATTATATATGTACATACATATATGTATGAACACATGTATGCATAATACGCCTACAATTTTTTGAAGTTAAACAACACTTAGAAAAAGACCAATCCAAGAATAAAAGTAAAACTGAGTACGTACATAGATAAATAAAAGGATAAAAGCAAAGGTAAAAATAAAAATAAAAACAAAGTTGCGTAAAGATAAAGGAAGACCAAGGTAAATTTAAACACTTTACTTATATACGGGCAAAAGTGAAGCGGAATATGTATATGAAGAATATGATAAACATAAAAATAAAACCAAAGATAAATATAGAGAAAAAGATGAGGATGCCGATAAAAGTATAGACGAAGATAGATTGTGATTGTGTTAACGATTTTGCTATCGATATTATTATCGCTTTTGTTATCGATATTATTATGCTATCGGTATTTTCAGAACTTATTTTGCTATCGGTATTTTCAGAACTTATCGATATAGTGATCGATATTTTTATCGATTTTGTTATCGATATTTTTTTATCAGTTGTTTTATCGATTTTGTTATCGATTTTGCTATCGATATTATTATCGATATATTTATCGATTTTGTTGTCGATTTGTTTATCGATTTTGTCATTAATACTTTTATCGACTTTGTTACCGATCACTGTCTAGTAAAAACCACATAAGTCCAAATTTCAAACTTTATACAAAAATTATAAACATTTCTTAAACTTTTGATCACAATTCAATGGTTTTTAATTTGGATTTCTAGAAAAAATTTTGTTATGCAGTTTACAAAGTAATTTACAGAGAAGAAAGTGCATAATACCTGTCTTTATTTTATTCTTTAAATTTTGCCGCTCTTACATTGGCCCATTTCCCTTTACAGTCTTCCGCTGTATGTGCGGGAATTTTTTTTTTAATTTCGCGCCACGCTTGCTCTCTTTTGGACCGATCTTTGTAGTCTGAGGACGAATATTGCCAAAAACATGGCTGCGCCTCTACAGCTAGTATCAAGTCATTAATGGCACTATAAGCCCACAATGAAGTAACACTCGGCTTCTTCCTTTTTTTGATACAGGTGCTGATACTGGTTTATCAGAGGCGCAGGATGCACTTGCAAATTCGGAGCTCACTGCATTTTGCATCGCAGCCAAGATTTCGTCGCCGGACTCCATGTTAAAGCTTTAAAAATAATTATGATTAGAATATACATTCAATTAAAAGGTATGTTACTTACGAAAGCAAGGATGTAGTTTTTGGACACACAATGACGAAAATATATAAATTAGTTAAAAAATCGAAAATGTTGTTGCGTATTGTTCAATTCAATTGCCGCACAAGAACACAATAAAAATTGCCGCATTTTTGAAATTTTTATTGACACATCATTGTAAATCGACCTATCACACGATTGCCGCACACGAGCCGTATTTGATTGGGCACAGTAAGCACAATATCGGCCCCTATTGCCGCATGAGTCAATCTATTGTGAAATCACACGATTGGGGCATAAAATGAGGCAATAATTGGTTTATTGGGCAATCGTGGGATCCCAGCTTAATACTTTAGAAGATTATTGCAAGTTTAGTAAAAAAATTTATTACTTAATTTATTTATTAATATTTATTTTTTTGCCATATTGAACTTTGATGGACTTGGGCGAGCCTAAGATATTGACCAAAAATTTTCATATTTCACACAGATTGTTTTTAAAGCATAGTGGACCATATTTTTGCTATTACCAATAAAAATTCTAAAAAAGCGGATTTTCGGCTCACGCTAATGCAGAGGTAGTTGATAAGCATTGGCCACAATGCCCACCCATCATTTTTAATTAATAAATATTTTTTTCATATAAATACATGCAAACATACTGGTATCCCCTCTCACTGAGTTATTCTGTTGTAGGTCATACATGTTTTTATAAGAGCTGTAGTATTGCTTTTTACATGCCATGCAGATGAGTTGGAAAACTATAGATATTTTCCGATAGTATTGATGAACACTGTCGATATATAGATACTCTGCCAAATTTATTTTATAAGAAATATCAGACTTTTGTCAAAAGATTATTAAATAATAAATAATATGATATATCCTGTAAATTTTTATTCGCTTTCCAGAGTTTTCGACTTCAGATTTCTTCCGCAATCATTAATAGTTAATCCGACGTTACTGAAAGATCTCTAGATATGTATATTAAGCGTTGACAGACGATATCGAAGATCCGCAACATAAAGTAAAATAATAAAATATTCATCAATCACGTTACTAAACGGTTGAGGATCCTTGGTTACCGTTGAATATATGACAACTTTGATCCAGTATGTTTCGTTTAAAAAAGCTATGTTGAACTGCATCAAATGTATTGCCACCGAATTGATTTTTTTTATGCAAAAAGAACAAATCACAATAGATTCATTTTCCATAGCTTTCGAAAAGAAATTCCAAACTGCAGAAATTTTCAATTTCTTGTTTTTGTTGTGTATACATCTTTGGTTTCGGTAGGGGTAAAATTTACGAAGCTATAACGCATAGCCCAGCCGAAAATTTCGAAGGGCTTAGCATGTGTAGTGTCATCTGAGGGGACTTTTTTCAAAAAGTTCTTTAAGAAACTATTTTTATTCATAAAAACTCCAGTTTTGAAGGTATTTTCAAATCGGTTCAGCTCACTTAAATCTTAATATTTTTCCGAAATATTTTGGTGGACGTCTTAAAATATAATAAATTTGTAATCCCGGCGGAAAAACCGCAACTTTTTGAAACTGACACTTACATATTTCCACGATGGGCGTAGCATAAAATTCCGCAAAGGGGAGTAATAGGAGGCGCTCCTGCTGATTCTAAGCACTTTACAAATTTTCTCTATATTAACACTAATGGGGTAGGTACTTAATTTTAGCCATACGTACTACATATAAAGCAAGTTATGTTGTATGATATTTTTGTTTTGTAAGTTTTCATAGCTTTAACATACTAGAATATGCAGTTTTTTTTAATTTTCAGCCTTTTCTGGCCCATTTCACACTCTTCATTTACGCTACCCTTCTTTAGAAATTTTAACTGGGTTTTAAATAAATTTAAGCATTTTCCATCACGTTAACGTTTAGTTTACGGAATATTTAAGGCTTTCCGTTTGCACTATAGAAAATTTTCTGCACCACAGTATTTTTTTGGTTCCCCGCTGCTTTCATTGATTCTCTAATAGACTTATATGTACGTACATATGTACACCTGCCCGAAAGGTACCGGCCTTCGGTCGGCCAGATGCACAGTTGAGTTGTTTCTCTGTGTTAAGACCACCAACGCAATCCCCACACCATAGTCGCTGTACATCGGACACCACTGTGGAAGTCGTAATGATCAAATATTACGATTGACATAAATATGTCCACTTTCTTTATTATTTATTTTTATTTTTTGGACTTTGCGGGCGGACAATGCAGAGCCCAAATAATGGTACTCCTCATTGCAGAATATATAGATAGGATATAGTCCTTTTGAATCTACATGGGAAAATTGTAGATTATAATTTCGATAATTTAGACCTTCATGGAAGCACGATTACCTGTTTTCCTGAAGTGTTGGGCTGAGACGTATGCATGGAAAACCTGCTTACCATCTCTTGAGAGACTTCTAGTTAAAATTACTGATTAAAATTTAATCATTAAATGAATAATCGAAAAGGTATGTGCTTTCTGTTACGCCACGAATTATATGAAAAGAATCGTGTTAATAATGTTCACATTTTTAACCAGATGTTATAAATTTTACCTGAATGTAAATCCAGAAAAATTGGTCTTTCCTCGTTGCGGGTTCAAAGAAAAAGGAAGTGCAATTCCATGTTAGCAAAATTTGACAATTATCAAGACCCGATTTGAGTGATTGAGATTGACATGTGTACACTGTCACCTCGAAAAAAGTTTATCGAAGTTGTGTTTTGACAAGCACGAAACTAACGTCCTAAGCTTCAGATATCAACTATTGCTGGAATTTTAAGAAGCATATTACTACAGGAATCGGCCAAATTCAATAGGGCTCTGCTCATCTTAATTGAATAATAAATGTAGACATTATGAACACTTAAGTAGAGATACATACAAAATGTTTCTATACAAATTTATGATTTGCATATTATGGAGTACACACTTTTTACTACAATTTTGAATCGCTATATCTTTCTTGTCGGCCGCTGTGGTGTAGTGGTAAGCAGTGCGCGCTTCCACTCCGCAGCACCTGGGTTCAAACCCTGGTCAAAGCAACATCGCAAAAAAAATATAGAAAAAAGGTTTTTTCTTAACAGAGGTCGCCCCTCGGAAGGCAATGGCAAACCTCCGAGTGTTTTTCTGCCATGAAAAACAGCTTCTCATAAAAATACAATCACCGTTCGGAGTCGGCGTAAAACTGAGGGTCCCTCCGCTTTGTGTTACAACATGAAGGCGCACGCCACAAGTCGGAGGAGAAGTTCGGCCAAACACTAACATATGTGTAAGCACCAATCTATTATTATATTATTATATCTCCGAAATGGTAATCCTTAGGAAAAATGTTATAACAGTTTTAATAGATAATTGTATGATCTATAATTTCGTCACTTGTTCAAATATTACGGCTTAAATCCCAATAGCTACCCCAAAAATTGACTGTAAACTTTATCGTATGAGACAATGAATTTTTTCTGCAAAAAAATCTTGCGTTTAGTTATATTTCTCACTTATCTCAGCAAATCTAAACTTTGGTATTGCTGGTGCTAACCAAAGCAGAGAAAAATACAAAAAACACTTCCCTGTAAAATTAGGTGTTTGCAACATACGATAATTTTGCCCCACTTATGCTGATAGAATTTTGCAGGCAAAAATAGAATAAGATAATAAAAGTTATGGTGGTCCTTCAACAAACAGTTACGCATTTTGTTCATTGTTTCCTTGTTTAAACTTTTTTTCAGGTTGATTATCGAATAACCTGAGCGGGGACAAATATTTTTATATGGACTCGGTATAATATTTCAAAGAAATACCGCTCAGTACAGCTCCTAAACTTCTTATCTTGTTGGATAAACTTGTTGACGGATATGATACCAAATTTTATATAAAAAGAAATTTAAGATTGGCCAACAGCATCCAAAGAAAATTGCAATTAAGTGAGTGCACTTTTTTCAGATTCCAAAAACCCGAAATTTGGCGATATCTCAAAAAATTTTATACTTTCTGGTATTCCGTTTTCGTATTCTCATTCAGCGAAAAACTCTTCATAAAAAATGTTGCGGTTGGCCGACTACATACATCCAAAGAAAATTGCAATTAAGTGAGTGCACTATTTTTCAGATCTCAAAAACGGGAAATTCTGCTAAATCTCAAAAACTGGTTTAGTTTTTTGTATTCGAATTCGGATTCAGCGGAAAACTCTTAATAAAAATGTCACGGCTGGTTAAATATGTCTAAAAAAATTGTATTTAATTGAGTACACTTTTTTCAGATCTCAAAAACCTGAAATTCTACTATATCTCAAAAAACCGTTCTATTCTATTACATTTTAATTTCATATTCGGATTCAGTGGGAAATTTTACATTAGAATGCATATAGAAATGTGGGCACGGCTTAGTAAGAGGCCCCAACTATTTCGGGCTATTCCGTCCAAAGGGGTGACCCGACCCAAAAAAAAGAAAATCAAGGGTCTGCACATTATTTTAACACCTACTTTTGTAATTTTCGGTCGGTATTTTTATTTAGAAATTGGTTTGAAATATGCCTTTTTTTGTAAAATTCAGAAATTAGCATAAAATAATCACTCCAAATCTCTTTAAAGCAGCCACTTCATCAATACGTTTTTATATTCGGATTAACTTTACACTTTACTCTATTCGTTATAACTTTTTTTATTCCTTTAACTTCAACCAGTTAATCACAATTTATTAAATAAAAAGACCTTGAAAATCACTCTTGTTCCTTTTTATACTATCATATTACTATTACCATAACATTTGTACCTGCCGCGCTTTTCTTTTTTAATATAACAATATTTTTAGTGAAACTTTTTGATGTGTATACACAGGGCCGGATTGTGAGCTCGGTTTTGGGGGGGAAATAAAAATCAAAAATTTTGTACGCCCAAATATGATAGACATTTTATTTTATTATATTTTATATTGTTTATGAATGAATTATATTTTTACAAATCATATGTTTTGAGTCATATGTTTTTGAGCAAAATACACCGTAGTAATTTTAAAACTTCAAAATCAACGGCACACAGTGTGGTTTTTTAACACTTGATGCCAATTAATCGTAGCGCTTTCGACAGAAGCAATATTTTAATATGAAGCAAAATGGCTTTGAAAACTAATTTAATTGCCTTTCAAGGAAAAATATTGCCATTGAGCAACAATCACACCTTGACCTGAAAATAATTGGTCAAAAATAGTGTTCTTTGAAAAAAAAACTATACTAATATTATAGATATTGAGACGAGAAACACGATTCCACTATTTAAAAAACGAAAAAAATTTCAATCCCTCAATTTGAAAAATTTATTATATATTGCATTTTTTATACCCGAGCGCACTTGTGCACAAGGGTATTATAACTTTGTTCACATAACGGTTGTTTGTAACCGGCAAAACGAATCGAGATAGATATAGACAAATGTATACATAAATGATCAGAATGAAAAGAGAAATCGATTAAGCGGTGACTGTCTGTCCGTCCGCCCGTCCGTCCGTCCGTCTGTGTACACGATAACTCGAGTAAAAATTAAGATATCTTAACGAAACTTGGTACATGCACTTATGCATACTCGATAAATCAGTAAATATTAAAGCTAATTTATTCAAAATTGATGGTTGCAACAATTCTTTACCAGGAAATGCGTTTATGACAAAATTTTGGAAAATGGGCGTGGCACCGCCCACTTATGATCACATCTATGTACCTCGTTAACCGTTCTAGCAATTTGTACCAAACTCGGTATGGTTATTGTGCTTGCCACATAAAAGCAAACCGTTGAAAATTTTTGAAATCGGACTAAAATTACGGCCGCTTTTCATATAACGGTAAATTTCAGAAATGCTTTACATTTCAATATTTCGAAATTTAAGGATGCTAGTTTACTTCAAATTTATACACCCGCTTATCATGTAGCGGTAGCTTTCGGAAAGGTGGAAAACATATATTTAATACTTGCGCCGGGTATTTAATGTTCGGCTCCGCCCGAACTTAGACTTTCTTACTTGTTTTTNGAAAACATATATTTAATACTTGCGCCGGGTATTTAATGTTCGGCTCCGCCCGAACTTAGACTATCTTACTTGTTTTTATTTGCATACAGCTGAGCATCCTTCACACAATTTTTATCCCTCGAACCACAAGTCAGTTTTAGTGCTATTCAAGACCCTTAATTAAGCTAAACTTAAACTTCGAAATTTCAATCGACATTTTACGCATTTTTTTTTCTAATTTCGGAGTAAAAACTAGTACAGCAGTTTCGAAGTTTGGTTTAAAATTGTTATAACTTGGCTCTCAGAGGGCCTAGAGGCTTCTACCTTGGCTCAAATTAAAGGTCTTAAATTGCACTTATTGTTCGAGGGATATAAGATTGAGTGAAGGATGCACAGCTGCATGCAAATAGAAAAAAAATGCAATAAAACTAGTATAACCAAAAATACATAAATTTTTTGTTTTGGAATAAATCCCGTGTATTTTGCATGTTTTTTTTTCGAAGAACACTACTTTTGAACAATTTTTTTAAGGTCAAGGGGTAATTGTGGCTCAGTGGCCACAATTGAAAGGGATTTACTTTAGCTTTCAAAGCCAGTTTGTTTCCTATCAAAATGCTGCTTCTGTCGAAAGCGCTCCGATTAATTCGCGAGCAGTGTTCAAAAAGCACACTGTGCGGCTTTTCAAAGGACAAGAGATGTATTTTAAAATGCTGTGCATATTTTTCAGATATGAGTTCAGCGACAAAATCTATAAGAAATGGCCAATTTCATATCAGAAAGAAAAAAAATTCCATCGATAACTTAAATCTGTGACACACAATGGCTAGAGGTGTCGCCTGAGTGCATTCTTTCATATATTTATGTATGTGCCAGTCTTACCCTTATATATTTTGTATCTACTCCTTTATTTCATGGGGTCTTCATGCTTTATTTAAATTTAAAAAATTAAATTACTGTACCGTTTTAAAAATCTGAAAATTCTCTGCGGGAAATTTGTTTATTCTCTTTTTGTCTTCGCCTTCTCGTTTTTGCCTTTATAAGTTTTGAAAAAAGGTTTTGAACGAACCATTACATCACATGCCTAGGCAAGTTTTAAAAGAATATTTTCGATACTAAATTTTATTAAAAAAAAAATGTCGAAATTAGCTTCATATAGAAACTGTGTCATCGTTAATTAAGAAAGAGACGTTCTTAAATATCATAACTTTACGACACTCACATATTGACTAGATTTGACTATTTATTTTATTATATTTTAATTTGAATTATTTGTGTATAAAAATATAGTTTATTCCTTAACAAACACTTAATGAAAAAAAGTTTAATCTTTGAACAACATTACAAAAATCGACAAACTTTCCTAAAAATTTCGAACTTTCTATTTCAATTTAATCTCTTAATATTTTGCAGTTTTTTAGCTCATTCAATTTTAGTCTAATAAAGTGCAAATTTAAAGTAGCTGGGATTTACAGTTGATGTATGGCATATTTTTGACGATCTCGGTAATTTTCTTCCATATTATCTAAGTATGTTCGACAATTTTTTTAATGAAGAAAATGAGCAACGCCTCAAAAAAAAAATATATATATATTGAAAATCAACGATAAGTCGCAGGTATGTATTTTAAACTTGCGCTTTATTTGAATTGATCGGGCTACAATGCTGCATACTCAAAATATGTATTTCTAGGAAATCTAATTAAAAAGCTTTACGGAAGTTTGTTGATTTTTTTAATGTTGCGCAAAGATTAAACTTTGGATTTATACGGGTTTTGTTAAAGTATAAACTGCATTTTTATAAACAAATAATTGAAATTATATAATTTTACGATAAATGGCGAATCTAGTTAACATGTATAAATTTTTGATAAGCACTTGAAATGTCAAGTTTTAGTACTGAATTCAAAGAAGATGTCTCTTTTATCCATTCATAATAACTTAAAAAAATTTGTTTGTTAAGAAGTGTATCTTAAAATATCTGCCTTGACATTTATGTTAAAAGTGTAAAATATGTAAATGTATCTACATAAACTTTCCCGTAAATATCATCAAATCATTGGTCTTGAAGGGAATCTATGTATGCATGCATGCATATGAGAAAAGTCGATACAATTTACAGTCGAAAAGTACAGTTTTTGTATAGATTATAGATTATTTCCCAACACTGTGGGGAACTAAGCGAAATGGCCTAGTGTATTTCGCAAATATTCAAATACATAATCCACCAACCGATAATTTTATATATTCATTAAAAAAATTATAAATCGGAAGGGTAAAATAGTATTGTGTTATTAATTAAAAAAAAAGTTGCATTTCACTGACGAAGGGGGGGAGGATCTATCCCCCCAAATCCCCCCTGGCTACGCCACTGATTCCATACATTAATTTGTTAATTTGTTTAAAACCTTATTAAAAGCAAACTGCAAAAAAGCGTTCGGAAATGAATCATAAATGCATAAATGCATAAAAAATTTTGCGAACTGAAAAAAGAACGTTCGGAAATGCATCACCAAAAAAATTGTTACAAATGACAAAAAAAAAATCATCAAGTGCACCCCGCGAATTTGCAACCTTGAGCATGCGTTTCCTTTTTGTAGCACTGCGTCTAAAAATTCACAAAGGCTTCAGCGGAAAAGGAAGGAACTACCGCGATCCGCCGTTGCACAGCATTGTACGCTTGTTTTATATTTCAAAATTGTGTAATGCAGCAGAAAATTTTTAATTTCATTAGAAGCAGCCTGTGTTTATTTGCTATTGCAAATGGTTGCATACATTTAGGCATATGCAGAGTAAGAGGAAATGAGTAATATCACAGCGAACGGCAGTGCGCGCGAGTGAAGAAAGCAGCCACAGTAGCATGCTGAAATGACTCGCTTATATATACACGAGATTTGGAAGTTTTTATCCAGACGTCCAATCAACATGTTTGAGATATCGTTGGAAAAGTCTTGCAGAGTGTGTCCCGAAAATGTATTCAAGCTTCATAAGCGATTAACCGGATTCTTAAAAATTAGGCTAAAGTAGTTGGAAAGATATAGAGGTATATGTGTTTTGGTTCGTGTCTCCACTACGAGATGCTTTGGTATGTATGTGGCGTCTGTATGTACCATCATTTAATTTTTTTCAAACTTTCAGGAATTAAAGTACAAAAAAAACTAAGAAGGTTTTGTTCCAGGATGTTTTGTGGGCGTGGCTGCTGCCTGAAATTCGAAAAAATGCAATTTTTTAAACTACAACTGAGGCGGCACTTGTCAGTCCATGTCATTCATGTGGATGTCAGTAGAAGGGTATTCAAACAAGCTATCTAACGCTATCTTTTGTGTTTATAAAATATAAATATGTCATAACTTTACCGCCTGAACACTAAAAATCGGGCTGCTGAAAATATACATTTCCGGTATTTTCTCAAAAACTGGTTAGTCGATTTTATTCTATGTTTCCAAAAATCTAGCCCAAAATCTTAGCTTTCATCTGGCATACAGCTTATATCTGGGAAAACTCTTGTTGTGGCGATATTACGATTCAAATTGAAAAAATATCGCTCCAAAAAGGGTCAAATGGTTAAAAATTAACATGTCCGTCTAATTTGGTTACTTTAGAATATAAAAATCACATACCCAGTTTCACGAAAAAAATTTCTAATGCCCCGATTGCCACTTAAACCGAAATTCCCTGGAAATCGGGGAATTTCCGGCGAGTTGACAAGTTGAAGGATGCAGCTGTGCTAATCAATTCGTACATGTTTCCATTTTAATTGCAGGTATGTACACAGTATGTAACTATGCTACATGGGTTTATCACCCGCACTTGACCTACCTGGGAAGACGCGTTGCCTACAGTTGTACATAAATATGTATGTATGAACGCATTTAGTTCACCCAATGTGACACTACTGCTTACATATATATATGTATAAATTGCCACTGAGCAAAACTACTTAAGAAAAAAGCATTAGTTTAATAGCACGAGTGCAACATCGTACACGCGATAGAAGTAAAACTTCTTAAAAAAAGCACATGCGTGCACATCCGGTAGAAATCTTAACGAAAATTTAACTACGAGGCAATCAGACGAATACAGTTGTTAATTTTATCCAAAGTTGGTACCAAGTTGATAAGTTTTTATCATTTCTCATAATTCTTTTTTTTTTAATTTTTTCGAAAACAAATTATGTGATCATTATTTTTCGCTTGATTCCGTATTCGAAAACTTATATATTTCAATGGACAAATCGATTTGAATACATAATTTAGATTTAGATAATATTTTTAGCAATTTATTTGAGAAAAATAAAACATTTAGATTATTTTTTGTATCTTCATCGATTTTAAATTTGCTATCCCCAAAATAATTGATATCAAATAAAACACCTCTTTGAGGTAACGTTGCGAAANCTTCATCGATTTTAAATTTGCTATCCCCAAAATAATTGATATCAAATAAAACACCTCTTTGAGGTAACGTTGCGAAATTCCGTCTACTGCTACAAACACAAAATAAAAATCAGAACTTTTCCAACGGTTCGTATGAATAAAAAAGATTTTCCCTACGTTTCAAAGGCAGTTAAAAAATGCGTATGATTTTCGTCACTAAATTCATATCATAAATTTTGTGTCTCTAGTTCAGCTTTCGTCACTCGAAACTTTTACCTCAAAGAGGTGTTTTATTTGATATACAGTATATTTTGCTTAGCTGCACATCCTTCTTTGCACGAAAAACTTGTGCACGTAACCGAAAAGGCACTTAAGCGAATTTTCTTTACTACTTCAATGAGGAAGGTATCCGAATCCCCATGAAACCAAATATTGGCGGAGCACTTACCATGTAGAAATTACTGCAAGCGAAATTTTTACCGAATGTTATCTAATTATCTATATAACTACATAAATTGATAGTCATTTTCGTTGTTCTGCGAGATGAGCAAAATAAATAAAAGGTTGTAAAATTAGGTAATTGTAGGGCCAGTGCAGGTAAACGTAATACTTTCAATGATAATTGATACTAGTCGCACAATTTTTAAGGCAGGTATCGCCAATGTGCAGGTATGTTGAATGCATCTATCGGAGCAGTTTCCTTATAAATGTTAAAAATAATGCTTTCGATGCGCATTTTGGGGTAGGTATCTTAAATGTGCACTTAAGCATAGAGGCAGCAAAGCAAAATATACTGTAATTATTACTTCCGATTATGCACACACCGCGCATGCATACGGCTATATACCTATACATATATATACATTAGGGGTGTCCAAAAATGCATGTGAAAATGTAAAGTCGGAATTTGTATGCTCTCACCCCGTAGGATTGTTCTATACCGAAAAATATTTTCCCATATTTTTTTATTTAGCTATCAAAAAATATTTAGCGGTTGCTCAAAGCGCCCAAAGTTTTCCATGTATTTTATATGCGGAAAAAACAACTTTTCGTAGAAATGGTATAGAATTCTAAAAAATCAATATTTTTCTATTGGAAAACTCTGTTTATCTGCAATAATGATACACAATAGTTTATTTAACCATTTTTTCATCGCAACTATAATTTAAAGGTCCGCCAAAAACCACTACAAACCCCAAAAAATGCAATGGGGGGACCAACATAAAATCATTAGTATTAAAAAATTGTCAAATAAACAATACGGTATTGTTAATAAATGTCTCCTGAAGAGAACCAGAGCTTTCCGGTCGAAAAATATTGGTTTTTTAGAATTTTTTACAATTTCTACGAAAAGTGGTTTGTCCCATATAAAAATACATGGAAAACTTTGAGCGACCTCTAAATATTTTTTGATTTAAAAATAAAAAAACAGGGCTATACTTTTTTCGATATAGAACAATCCTAGGGGGTAGAGATGGGCACGGGCCGGGCTTTTGGCAGGGGCCCTGCGTAAGCCCGCGGGTACGGGCCGGAATATTTGCTGTCAGCACGAACTCGTGCGTGCATGGGCGTTCAGCAAAATTTCATAAAAGCACGAATAAGCCCGAAAAAGCCCATTGCTAATACTACAAATTTAGATAAGCTTTTGTTTTTATACAAAAAAAAAAATAGTACATATTAAAACTCTTTTGATAAGAGAAAAGAAATATTTGGAAACCGATAGATAAAAATGCATGAACTCATTTGTTGCAAGTGGTTGTGATATTCGTAGCATGGTTTTAAATAGGCATAGGTTTAGAGTCTATTGTAAAAAGAGCAAGGTGAAATCATTTTAACTGGGTCCGTTGATAACTGATGAACATATAAGAATATATATATGTATTCGAGTGGTTCATAAAAACACTCTTTTTGGAAATTCATAAACTCTACATCAGAATATTGTTATTTGTGATAAAAAAAGAGACACGTATTTTTTTATTTTGAAAAAAAAGCTTTCTTAGAGGTCGAGTTGGTCGGTTTTTTATAAAAACGCTGATGTTCTCAATTTTTTTATTTTCTTGACATGATCCAAAATGGCGACCAACTTTAAATAAAATTATTGGATTTGTTTGAAACTCTTAACCGCCATTTTGAATTTTGAAAATCTGACATCAGATTCGTAATCAGCAACCCCCGAAAACCACTGGAAACGTGTTTTAACCCTTGAAAATGTTTAAAACGTTCAGTACCAACGTTTTAATTTTATTACTTTTTTTTTAATTTGGTCGCCATATTGGATCCGCCATTTTGAATTTAAAAAAATTGACTTCAGATTCGTAATCGGCGACCAAAAAACTTTCGAGTGCCGGGTTTCGAACAAGTCCAATCATTTTTTTAAAAAATGGACCGCCATTTTGGATTTCGAAAAACTGACTTCAGATCCCTAATTAGCAGCCCCAGAAACCCCCTGGTAACAAGTTCCAACCCATGACAATGCGTAAATCGTTCAGTATCAACGTTTTAATTTTACTAGTCTTATACTATATTTTCGGGCACTAGGCGCATTCTAACTGCCCAAGACAGGTATGTAATTAAGGGAATGTTCCCCAATAATACCAGAGTAATTATATGTAAAAAACAAATGTTTAGCTGCATTTTAACATGTCAAGAAAATAAAAAGTTTGAGAACATCAGCGTTTTTATAAAAAACCGACCAGCGCGACCTCTAAGAAAACTTTTTTTTTTCAAAATAAAAAAATAAGTGGCTCTTTTTTTACCACAAATAACAATATTCTGATGTAACGTTTATGAATTTCCAAAGGGTGTTTTTATATACATATGTATGGATGATATAATAGCTCTGATCCAATACTTTTTCGTGTAATATCCTGTCAAAATGTCAGACAGCAAAATTACTCTATGAAGTGAGAGTAAAAAGTGAGTAACAGCAAAAAGTAGGGGAACAAAAAAAGCATCGAGCAAAATCTTCCAACTTCATTCTCTACACAACTTTCAAAAAATCGCTCTCATTACAGAATTTTGGAGTACGTGATCATTTTTCCCGTAACTTCCTGCAAGCTCCTGTAAGTCTATTGAGTACTGGATCAGAGCTAATACATGGTTGCACAAAGAGAAGACGAGACTATGAGAAAATGTCGAACAAATGAATTTAGCTTCCCATTTTGCAAACAAAAGATGGTTTGTTATATGTATTCATGAGTTAAACGTAAACTTAGCAACTGATGAAGCAGAACCACAGATTATATTCCTAAAAGAAAAACTAAATTTCGGAATGTATACAAATAGAAATGCTCAAACAACAAGCTCAAAAACAGTAATTGATGCGGTGTTTTCAAGATATTTTAACGCCATTGAGTCACAAGTATATATCATGTATGTATCATATTTTATCAATCATACCGATAATTTCATGTATTAAAAGATGAAAATGAATAAAAACAAATTTAATCAGCAAAATGAATAAAATTAGGTGAAGTTGATATTTAATTTCTAACCTAATCTAAATGTGTATGTATGTAACTGAATCCCCTAATAATGGGTGTACATATAAAAAGATTATCCTCATTTTTACTCTTAACTCCCTTATCTGTAATTAGAATAAAAAAAATTATAGTTTAAAAACTAAAACCTCCCTATTATAATTGCCGTTCGTACTGTCATCAGGTATGTATCTTGAGAATAGAAATCGCTGCATCTTTTAGGCGCATCAATATTACATAGTTACATCCCGATCTAATAAAAGGAAGATAAAAAAAGAGAAATACGTGAATACGTGAGTGCGAAGAGCTTGAAATGCTGGCCGACAGGAAGAATGCCCGAAAATTTTACCAGAGAGTTACGCTAGGCGCACATTGCATCCGATAGGCCGACCGATTTCGGCCGAACAATTTGACCGTCCGAATTGATGCGCACACTTAACCAGATTATTTGCCGACCGTATTTGTACACAAAAATCTAGTTTTCATTACAATTTTGTAAGCAGTGAAATATTTTGATACAATTTAGTTGACATACTCTAAACATGTGATTTTATATGTAATTTTGTTGTTTTTGCACCCAATAAGTTAATTTTTCGCAGTCCATTTTGGTACTTTTCACCTGACATCGGACGAGAAAAACAAACATGTTTGAATTTATCGTCACTGACGGACGTCAACGGCCGATGTCGGTTCGGTTATCGGTTTATGTGTGAGAGCGCTCATATAATCACAAGTGTTTATTCATATCGCCCGCATATAGCCGATATCGGCCGAGCACAATTCGGCCGATGCCTGCTGCAGTATGCGCGTAGCGTACTCCTGTAAGAACAATAATGGCGACCTAGTAACTGATGTCCAGAGCGTACTTAAATTATGGAGGGAACACTTTTCCGCCCTACTAAATGGTAGCAGCACGGAAAGTTGTGGAGAAGAAGAACCCGAGC
>NW_016158519.1:53782-72493 GCF_001687245.7 Rhagoletis zephyria | reverse complement strand
GGTCCAGTAAGTGTTGTTGTTGGTCGGAATATTATTATAGTTCATCGTGTAAGTTGCTAGTGTGGAACATTTAAAAAAGTAACACTGAAGAAGTGACGTTTACTGTTTCTGTTGATTATCGTCTTCGCATTTCGCATGAAATGAAACATGAGTGTTGATGAGGAGTTCAGTGCCGTATACGGACAATATTTCCATGAAAAGGATGATGAAAACGATGATGAAAACTATGAAGAGAGCGATGATGATGAAGACGAAGTATGTGTATCTCAGGCAGAAGATGATACCAAACAAACTTTTGTTAAGATGGACCTGTATGTTGTTGATGTACAGGAGGAGGAAAAATACAAACTACTCAGCATTATTATTTTTGGCCCATAATACGTTTTTCTAGTGTATAATCATGTCTTTATAGCTTATAATTCAATGTATTTTATTCATTACCAATAAATTATATTTTGTCGAATTTTAGTCTTCTTTCTCTACATTTTTAGTACACTTCTAAGCAAGTTAGGATTTTCTGCTTTTCACCACGTGAAAAAAGCATCTCATCTTCCATCCGAATCAACCAAAAAGTGAAAATTGATTTTTTGACACCTAAGCCCCCTTTCCGTAGACCAGATCACATATGTGAATATGATCGTGCTTGTTTATACAACAAAGGAAACACAGTTTTCAGCTCCTCCCATTTTACTAATATGTTCGACTACACGGAGGATACAGTTCTAATTAAAAAAAAGAAGCTTACTTTTTTATTTAAAATAATTGGAGGTCGCGTTAGTCAGTTTTTTTTTATAAAAACGCTGATGTTTTAAAGTTGTTATTTTCGTTACATGTTATGGTGCAGGTAAAAATGTTGGTTTTACATGTAATTACTCAGGTATTATTGGGGAATATTCCCTTAATTACGTACCTGTCTTGGACAGTTAGAATTTGCCTAGTGACTGAAAAGATACTGCTATATTGAAACGTTGATACTGAACGTTTAAAGCATTGCCATGGGTTACCAGGGGATTTCTGGGGTTGCTGATTATGCATCTGATGTCAGTTTTTCAAAATTCAAAATGGCGGATCCAATTTTGCTATAAAACTCAAAAAAAAATTACTAAAATTAAAACGTTTATAATAAAAGTTTTAAGCTTTGACATGAGTTGAAACTTGTTACCAGTGGGTTTCTGTGTACGAATCTGATGTCAGCAGATTTTCAAAATTCAAAATGGCGTATCCAAATCCAATCACTTTTTTTAATTGATCGCCGTTTTGGATTTGCCATTTTGAATTTTGAAAATGTGACATCAGATTCGTATTCACCGACCCCAGAAACCCCCTGGTAACGAGTTTTAACCCATGCTAATGCTTAAAACGTACGGTATCAACGTTTTAATTTAAGTCATTTTTAAAAAATTGATCGCCTTATTGGATTCGCCGTTTTGAATTTAAAAAAATTTATTTCAGATTTGTAATCAGTGACACCAAAAACTACCGAGTACCGATTTTCGAACAAATCCACTCTTTTTTAATTGATCGCCATATTGGTACCGCCATTTTGAGTTTTGAGAAACAGACATCAGATGCGTAATCAGCGACCCCAGAAACAGCCTGATAAGAGTTTGAACCCATGGCAATGCTTAAAACGTCCAGTTCCAAAATTTTAATTTTAGCAGTTTCTTTTCGAAAGCATATTTTCGGGCACGAGGTCCATTCTAAATGAAGGGAATATTCCCCAATAATACCTGCATAATTACATGTAAAAACAACATTTTTAGCTGCCCTATAACATGTCACAAAAATAAAAAAAAATTGAAAACATCATCGTTTTTATAAAAAACCGACTAGCGCGACCTCCAAACAAATTTTTTTTTTTCAAAATAAAAAAATGCGTGTCTGTTTTTTCACAAAAAACAATATTTCCAAAAGAGCTTTTTTTGAACCACTCTAATATATATATACATTTTTTACAGACTAGAATCGAAGGTAGCGTTTAAATTTTCTGGGCTTGGGATACGTTTAATATTTTAGTGTTTTCTAAGAATTGTTTACTTATTTTCAGGCGAATTTCGTCCCGCCCAAAATAAATTTTCTGTATTGAAACATTTTCACCAACAGTTCACGTTCATGATTTTCAGTAACGCATTTATCTTCTAATATTACGGTTTGGTGGTTGTCAGAAGGCATATTTCCCTTGGCGTCTTAAATAACCTAGCAAAAGTGTGTATGCATACAAAGAAACGTATTAGTTTCAGTGCGTTTGAAAGGCGCCACGCTCCGTTTTCACATAGCCCAAATTTTATCTATGAGTATAAGATTGATTTCGTATATCTCCATACCATGTTCGAGTACTCTACCATGAACCCTTCTGGATATATGAAGTGTGAAAATTTCGTTTTTTATGGAAAGTGTAACGCCCCTTTTTCCCATATCCCCAATTTTACTTCATGACTATGCGATTGACTTTATATATGAATACCAAGTTCCAGTACTCCATCATGAACACTTCCATAGATATGCAGTGTAAAAAATTCGGTTTGTATGGGAGGTGCTACGCCTCTTTTTCCAATAGCCGCAATTATTTTTCATGACTATGCGATTGATTTCATATATCTCCATACCATGTTCGAGTAATGTACCATGGCCACTTCTGGAGATATGCAGTGCGAAAAAATCTGGTTTGTATTGAAGGTGCCACGCCCCTTTTTCCAATAGCTCCAATGACTATGCGATTGATTTCATATATCTCCATACCATGTTCCAGTACTCTACCACGAACACTTCCGGAGATATGCAGTATGAAAAAGTCGGTTTGTATGGGAAAAGCCACGCCCCTTTTTGCCATAGCCCCAATTTTTCTTCATGACTATGCGATTGACTTTATATATGAATACCAATTTCCAGTACTCTATCATGAACACTTCCAGAGATACGCAGTGTGAAAAATTCGGTTTGTATGGGGGGTGCTACGCCCATTTTTCCAATAGCCGCAATTATTTTTCATGACTATACGATTGATTTCATATATCTTGAACATACCAAGTTCCAGTACTTTACCACGAGCACTTCCAGAGATACGCAGTGTGAAAAATTCGGTTTGTATGGGGGGTGTCACGCCCCTTTTTCCAAAAGCCCCAATTTTTCTTCATGACTATGCGACNTAAATAACCTAGCAAAAGTGTGTATGCATACAAAGAAACGTATTAGTTTCAGTGCGTTTGAAAGGCGCCACGCTCCGTTTTCACATAGCCCAAATTTTATCTATGAGTATAAGATTGATTTCGTATATCTCCATACCATGTTCGAGTACTCTACCATGAACCCTTCTGGATATATGAAGTGTGAAAATTTCGTTTTTTATGGAAAGTGTAACGCCCCTTTTTCCCATATCCCCAATTTTACTTCATGACTATGCGATTGACTTTATATATGAATACCAAGTTCCAGTACTCCATCATGAACACTTCCATAGATATGCAGTGTAAAAAATTCGGTTTGTATGGGAGGTGCTACGCCTCTTTTTCCAATAGCCGCAATTATTTTTCATGACTATGCGATTGATTTCATATATCTCCATACCATGTTCGAGTAATGTACCATGGCCACTTCTGGAGATATGCAGTGCGAAAAAATCTGGTTTGTATTGAAGGTGCCACGCCCCTTTTTCCAATAGCTCCAATGACTATGCGATTGATTTCATATATCTCCATACCATGTTCCAGTACTCTACCACGAACACTTCCGGAGATATGCAGTATGAAAAAGTCGGTTTGTATGGGAAAAGCCACGCCCCTTTTTGCCATAGCCCCAATTTTTCTTCATGACTATGCGATTGACTTTATATATGAATACCAATTTCCAGTACTCTATCATGAACACTTCCAGAGATACGCAGTGTGAAAAATTCGGTTTGTATGGGGGGTGCTACGCCCATTTTTCCAATAGCCGCAATTATTTTTCATGACTATACGATTGATTTCATATATCTTGAACATACCAAGTTCCAGTACTTTACCACGAGCACTTCCAGAGATACGCAGTGTGAAAAATTCGGTTTGTATGGGGGGTGTCACGCCCCTTTTTCCAAAAGCCCCAATTTTTCTTCATGACTATGCGACTGATTTTATATATCTTGTAGATACCAAGTTCCAGTACTCTACCATGAACACTTCCAGAGATATGCAGTATGAAAAATTCGGTTTGTGTGGGTGGTGACTTGCCTCTTTTTCCAATAGCCCCAATTTTTATTCATGACTATGCGATTGATTTTATATATGAATACCAAGTTCCAGTACTCTATCATGAACACTTCCAGAGATACGCAGTGTGAAAAATTCGGTTTGAATGGAAGGTGCCACGCCCCCTTTTCCAATAACCACAATTTTTCTTCGTGAGTATGCGACTATTTTCGTATATCTCCATACCATGTTCGAGTACTCTACCATGAACACTTCCATAGATATGCAACATGAAAATTCGGATTGTATGGGAGGTGCCACACCCCTTGCACCTAGTGGTATGAAATATACTTTACATCCGATTCTCATACCTACCATATTCATATACACGAACAATTTTATAAAGATCGGTCGAGCCGTTTAGGAGGAGTTCGACCACAAACACCGTGACACGAGATTTTTATATATTAGATATTTCTCAGTCCCATAGAATTTTTTGATAAATTTTGATTTTGAAGTTTTAGCAAAAGCCATTATAAACAATTTATGAGACNCGGCGAGGAGTTGATAAGGTGCATGCATCAACTCTTGTGCAGAATATGGTCAGATGAACGCATGCGTCAAACTACATAACATAGACATAAACTTTCTACAGAGAAAGTACAAGTTTGAGATCGATTTTAAGCGGTCGTTATTCATGTACCCACATACATACATACATACATATATTACTCTTCATATCTATTCAGGTCTATTTAGGGATGAAACGATACCATGCAGGTATCGATACTTTTACTTGGAAGTATTATCGAAATAAAGTATCGATGCCTGAAAAATATCGGACCTAATGCATTGATACCTACTCGTATCGGTACTCATTGTGTATTCCGTATTAAGTTAAATTTATTTTCTTAAATCACAAGTTAATCATCCTCGGAGATTCCTAAACTCCGAATAATAAAATTTAATAATGTAGGAACTGAAAATAAATAAAACTCCGCTACATCGCAGAACTATATGTTTAATGATGAATGGTATTTATACAGATACATATACATTGAAAAAGATTACAAGTTAATCTTACTTAAGAAAACTCTTATTAATAAAACATCGCAGCGAAAAAAGTGTTCTCTTGTTGTACTTCCCAAGAAAAGAAGTTTTTCCAAGGGTTTGCCAGCCAACCGATTTCTTGACGTGGTTGTTATTGCTCCTACTTTAAAAAACAATCGTTCGCAAGGAACAGATATATGTGACCTGGTCTACGAAAAGGGAGCTTACGTGCGAAAACTAGTTTTCTGTGAAAAAGCTGTTAAAAGTAAGCAACTCGTTTCGTCAGTTTCTCATTATCTCGTTAATTGTTCTCCGCGCCGGACGTCCAGTAAGTGTTGTTGTTGGTCCAGTAAGTGTTGTTGTTGGTCGGAATATTATTATAGTTCATCGTGTAAGTTGCTAGTGTGGAACATTTAAAAAAGTAACACTGAAGAAGTGACGTTTACTGTTTCTGTTGATTATCGTCTTCGCATTTCGCATGAAATGAAACATGAGTGTTGATGAGGAGTTCAGTGCCGTATACGGACAATATTTCCATGAAAAGGATGATGAAAACGATGATGAAAACTATGAAGAGAGCGATGATGATGAAGACGAAGTATGTGTATCTCAGGCAGAAGATGATACCAAACAAACTTTTGTTAAGATGGACCTGTATGTTGTTGATGTAAAGGAGGAGGAAAAATACAAACTACTCAGCATTATTATTTTTGGCCCATAATACGTTTTTCTAGTGTATAATCATGTCTTTATAGCTTATAATTCAATGTATTTTATTCATTACCAATAAATTATATTTTGTCGAATTTTAGTCTTCTTTCTCTACATTTTTAGTACACTTCTAAGCAAGTTAGGATTTTCTGCTTTTCACCACGTGAAAAAAGCATCTCATCTTCCATCCGAATCAACCAAAAAGTGAAAATTGATTTTTTGACACCTAAGCCCCCTTTCCGTAGACCAGGTCACATATGTGAATATGATCGTGCTTGTTTATACAACAAAGGAAACACAGTTTTCAGCTCCTCCCATTTTACTAATATGTTCGACTACAGGGAGGATACAGTTCTAATTAAAAAAAAGAAGCTTACTTTTTTATTTAAAATAATTGGAGGTCGCGTTAGTCAGTTTTTTTTTATAAAAACGCTGATGTTTTAAAGTTGTTATTTTCGTTACATGTTATGGTGCAGGTAAAAATGTTGGTTTTACATGTAATTACTCAGGTATTATTGGGGAACATTCCCTTAATTACGTACCTGTCTTGGACAGTTAGAATTTGCCTAGTGACTGAAAAGATACTGCTATATTGAAACGTTGATACTGAACGTTTTAAGCATTGCCATGGGTTACCAGGGGATTTCTGGGATTGCTGATTATGCATCTGATGTCAGTTTTTCAAAATTCAAAATGGCGGATCCAATTTTGCTATAAAACTCAAAAAAAAATTACTAAAATTAAAACGTTTATAATAAAAGTTTTAAGCTTTGACATGAGTTGAAACTTGTTACCAGTGGGTTTCTGTGTACGAATCTGATGTCAGCAGATTTTCAAAATTCAAAATGGCGTATCCAAATCCAATCACTTTTTTTAATTGATCGCCGTTTTGGATTTGCCATTTTGAATTTTGAAAATGTGACATCAGATTCGTATTCACCGACCCCAGAAACCCCCTGGTAACGAGTTTTAACCCATGCTAATGCTTAAAACGTACAGTATCAACGTTTTAAGTCATTTTTAAAAAATTGATCGCCTTATTGGATCCGCCGTTTTGAATTTAAAAAAATTTACTTCAGATTTGTAATCAGTGACACCAAAAACTACCGAGTACCGATTTTCGAACAAATTCACTCTTTTTTAATTGATCGCCATATTGGTACCGCCATTTTGAGTTTTGAGAAACAGACATCAGATGCGTAATCAGCGACCCCAGAAACAGCCTGATAAGAGTTTGAACCCATGACAATGCTTAAATCGTCCAGTTTCAAAATTTTAATTTTAGCAGTTTCTTTTCGAAAGCATATTTTCGGTCACGAGGTCCATTCTAAATGAAGGGAATATTCCCCAATAATACCTGCATAATTACATGTAAAAACAATAATTTTAGCTGCCCTATAACATGTCACAAAAATAAAAAAAATTGAAAACATCAGCGTTTTTATAAAAAACCGACTAGCGCGACCTCCAAACAAATTTTTTTTTCAAAATAAAAAAATGCGTGTCGTTTTTTCACAAAAAACAATATTTCCAAAAGAGCTTTTTTTGAACCACTCTAATATATATATACATTTTTTACAGACTAGAATCGAAGGTAGCGTTTAAATTTTCTGGGCTTGGGATACGTTTAATATTTTAGTGTTTTCTAAGAATTGTTTACTTATTTTCAATCTACTCTTTTCCTTATTTACTTTTCTTCAATAACATACATAGCTATTTGCCCCTACCTTTAGTATTGGCCGCTAATATTTACAGCGTTAAGAATAATAGAGTTACTCAGTGATTTTTACATCGCATTAAAATGTCTGTACTGAACATTCATCCACTTCACCTTTCACTCGAATAATTGGCCGTGTGAACGTTGCAAACCCTCGACTGGATCATGTATACTTTGCATTATGTCGACTTTGGCGCCTTCTCGCGGTTTTCGCTGGCAATTAAGTTGCCAAAAAGCACAGGGCGATAATATTAGGCACTAAGGTAGAGGAAAAAATTTGGAAGCAAAATTTAACTTGGTATCGGGTTTCGATACGAGTACTTTTTTCGATACCTACTCAGTACTTGGTTCAAAAGTATCGATGCCAAAATTACTTGGTATCGAACGAAAAGTATCGAGTATGTACTTGTATCTATTAGATGCGCCCCAGCTTTTCACTTTCAAGTGATTTTGTTTTTGTTCTCACGCTTTTATAAATGGCCTCAAAATTATAAAATAATATTTCTTAGTCCCATAGAATTTGTTTTGATAACTTTTGATTTTGAAATTTTTGCAAAACTCATTATAAACAATTTATGTTGTTGAAAAGTAATGAATATCTAAATCCCGGGACTAATCCCGGGATTGTGATAACGACATCCCGAAAATCTCGGGATCGAAAAAAGCTGAAAAATTAACATCCCTAATGTGTTTATGTGCCGACGTAGAGTCTACGTGCGTAAATATGTCAGCGCATAGAATTAAAGCGACGGGTTGAAGTCAAATCCAAGTGATTTTGTTTTTGTTTTCTTCGCTATTCTCGTCGCTTTGCCGGCCGCTCATATATGTGTATTAGGCATGTTAATTTTTCAGCTTTTTCCGATCCCCGGATTTTCGGGATGTCGTTATCACAAGCTCGGTATCCCGGGATTAGTCCCGGGATTTAGATATTCATTACTTTTCAACAACTAAATCGAAAAAATTGCTCCTTTATTGTTTGAGAAGCTCTACTACCATAAAATAAATAATAAATAAATGGGTTTGAAACTTACTTTTTTGATTAAAAGTGGCGTTTTTATTTATTCTCTCTGACGTCAGGATTTATTTTAAAGGACTTTGTAATTTCAAAGATATGGTTAATTCCAAAAATTATTTTAAAAATTCAATGCAATGTAGAATAAAAATATGGGTCCAAAGAAAGAGGAAATTTCTTTAGAATTAAAAAAAAATTAATGTTTTGGATACCCAAGGACGAATAGGTAATTTTTTAAGCTGATAAAGTTAAAAGGACGAAAGTCGAGGATATTATCGAGTTTATATAAGTCCTTAACATATAATTAAAAAAAAAATATTGCGAAATTTCAAGGACAAAATTTTAAAAGGACATTTTCAATAATTAACAGTCCTTCTGCACCAAAATCTTGAAGCTGTTTAAATTCTACAGAATATCCTCTTTAATTTGATACCCAACTTCTTCTCTAAGCACAATTCTCTGAGTTTTTTTTTATCATTTTTGAATTACTGACGTCAGAGTGAAAAACTGAAAACGCAATTTTACTATATTTGGCCGATGGTTTCGGTTACTATCGTGCGGCGTTATATGTATAGTGAGCTAGAAATTTATAAAAAAGTATTCAGCCCTATTCTTCATTTCGATTACGTTCCCGCATTCGGCTCCGCTACAATCCTAATTTGGTATTCTGAGTTACGCTCGAATCGAAAGAAGAAGAGGAAGAGCGAAAACATCTTCGAAATCAGCTGGTTGCCTAGGAATGTGTGAAATCGAAACAAAACAAAAGAAATAATTGCACCAAACTATAGCAGCTTATGAAGTTAAACTTTGTAAATATTTAAAATAACTAAATATATCTAACTCATTTTAATTTCCAAATAAAATTTCGTTTGTTCTTAATTAAAGTGGAAACATTGCTATTGCTTGAAGAGCAGAACGAGTACCAGATTGCTGATGCGAAAGTTGAAAGACGAAGATTTAGAGACATGTTTGATCCTTTTCAGATGAGTGAAGAATTGTAAGAAATTCATCTTGAACTGCATTCTCAGCGCTCAAAGCCACTGAAAATATAAACGTTGTTTGAGCACTCCACAACATTTGCATTTAGTACAGAGTGGAAAACTTGAACGCAAATGAATTCGATTTTGAAAGCCGTCAGGAGGAGGGGAAGAACAAAGCTTATCCTTCCATAGCAAATCGTATTCGAGACAACATGCACACCTCTTTTTAAAAAGTTAGTAAAAACGAGTACAATAATAAAAACATCTTTTTTATGTAACTCCACATTTTATGTACGTATGTATGTTATGTAAAAAGAATAAATTGTGTTCAGTGCATTTCACAGTCTTATTTATAGATAATGAAAACAAAAACGCCTGGACTTCCTCTTTGAAAACCCTGCGCAATACCCTTTTGGTTGCCATTATTTGAGCCAATTTTTCGTATTGCCCGTATTTCTGCTCGCGAAAACACAGAAATCGAGAAAATTCATTTATAATGACTTTTACAATCATGCACAGTATATTTCACTTAATTTTTTTTTATAAAATTTTAATATTTAAACCCGCGAAAATAACAATCGAAACGTTCTCTGTCAACAAATTTGCAACTTAGAAAACCGTAACAGAATACCAAAGTTGCCAAACGGAGGAAATTTCGATTAGAGTCGAAATGCAGAATAGGGCTGATTAATTATTAAATAAAAAAGGAAATATAGCCAATACTGGTCAAGAAAAGGAGTTTCTATCGTGAACCGGATGAAAAATTTTGTCGGTTCGGTTCAGCGGTTCTAACCGTTTTTGCACTTTTGGATTGGTTTGTCAAAGCGGTTTTTTTGTCTTTGAACCGGGGTTTCGGTTCGGTTAAACGGTTCGAAAAACAAACAACTAAAAGTCTAAGTTCGGACGGAGCCGAACATTAAATACCCGGCGCAAGTATTAAATATATGATTTTCACCTTTACGAAAGCTACTACAACATGGTAAGTCGGGGTGTATCAATTTTGAGTAATTTAGCGTCCTTAAATTTCGAAATATTGAAGTTTCAAGCATTTCTGAAATTTACCGTTATATGAAAAGCGGCCTCAATTTTAGTCTGATTTCAATAATTTTCGACGTTTTGCTTTTATTTGGCAAGCACAATAGCCATACCAAGTTTGGTACAAAGTGGTAGAACGGGTACCGAAATACATATATTTGATCATAAGTGGGCGGTGCCACGTCCGTTTTCCAAAATTGTATCATAAACGTATTTCTTGGTAAAGGTTTGTTGCAAGCATCAATTTTGAATAAATTGGCTTTAATATTTACTGATTTATCGAAGATTTCGTATTTCTCCAACCTCCCGTAAATGGGAGGTAGACATGGTTATTGTCCGATTTTGGCCATTTTCAATACCATCCGTCCTACGCCCGAAAGAAGTGCACGTACAAAGTTTCGTTAAGATTTCTCAATTTTTACTGGAGTTATCGTGTGCACAGGCGGACCGCCGGACGGACGGACGGACAGACAGTCACCGTTTAATCGATTTCTCTATTCATTCTGATCACTTATGTATACATTTGTCTATATCTATCTCGATTCGTTTTACCTGTTACAGACAACCGTTATGTGATCAAAGTTATAATACCCCTGTGCACAAGTGCGCTCGGGTATAAAAAATAACGCGCAAGTTTAAGTGTTAAGTGTCAAGTGCAAAAAAGCGCAAGATTAAGGGTCAAGTGTCTGTCAAATGAGATGGGTTGCCTTTACATTTGATATTGTCACATGGTAAACAAACATGGTAGGTATTACCATGTTTAAAAAAAAAGAAAAAAAGTGGGTACATTTATCTATTAAAAATTGGTTGAAACGAACATTTAAACCTTTAAAAAGGCCGGGATCCGGGATTAATATTCCTAATGTGTATGTTTGTACGTGCCTTAAGCTACAATGCAAAAACGCGACTACGTACTCCATGCACTCATGTAAAGAGTATCCCTAAGGTTCAAGGAATATCCAAGGGCAGGACGATATACTCAAGCTCTGCATTAGAGACACGAGTTGGGCCGCCACTGCATCACAGAGGCACATTTTTTTTGTGGTCCACATTGTCCAAAGATTTTTGCAGAATGACCAATAATAGGAATGTCCGATATCGTATCGATTATTCTGAATATCGATATTTTAAGGTGCGATAATCGATTTTTTGAATCGATATCTGGAGGTCGATTTATCGAAGACATCGATACTTTACCCGCAACATCGATATTTAAGTTGAAATTAATTTTTCATCTACAAAAAAGTGTATGGGAAAATACTAAAGTAGTTTTAATCAGGTAGGTGTGATTTATGTAGCTCTTAAGTTTGGCAAACCGCTTGCATGGAGTATACGGCTCTTAACTCATTGCCACCGTTAGACTTATTGTCTTGTTCTATCTTCCTTGACAATGCAGTCAACCGGCATGCCGCTTGAATCCTCAGTAAATATACAAGATGGAAATAACACAATCAGGTGAGTTGATAGGCAGGTCTAATTCAATTGGGAGTAGGATTTTCAATATCGATTTTTCCGATATCGATATTGTTCAGCCCGATATATCGTCATATCGATTTTACATGCAATGAATTAAATCGATTCATTATATTGATACTTTCTTAAATATCGAACATTCCTAGCCAATAAGCTGATAAAAGTTTATGTTGTGTGCTCGTTTATGGCTGGAATCAGTGTTGCCGTTTTGATACATATGTATCTAATTGGAAACATTTTTGACTTCAATTATGAGGAATACTTCGTTTTTTTCCTCAGTGTAAATTTGGATACCTTTTCCATAAGTTTTCGTAAGTTGAAGGAAATAACTTTTATTTATGTACGAGCTATAATAACATTTTTAACAGTTGGCTGCTTAACCGCCAAGCAAGAAATTTTCCTTTATTCTTGTCACTTTGAAAATTAGTTTTTTAGCTACATAAACGTACATTTAATAACACCAAGTAGTTTGCAAATTTTTAAAAGTTTTCCGACCTGTAGTGGTTAACTGTAATGCAAAAAATCAACTTTTACATCCCGAGAAACCCTTCTCTTAGCATTCAAAGGAAATTGAGCCGATAACAAATTTTCAACAATAACTTGACTGTACTAAAAATAACTTATAACTTCTAAATTTTCAGTTATATGTCGTTAAACGAGAATTCAAACAAGCCGGAAATAAGAAATTTTTCTTTAAGGCGGAATTTACAGACAAATACTAGTTTTTGAGAATTTTCATTAATTTCATAGATAGCTCCTAATCCACCAGTTTGATTGAAAAAATTGTAACCATAATAGCAGGAAATAAAAATTTACTGAACTAAATGTAACAGGTCAAAATTAGTTGAAATTAGTATTATTTTGATAGACTAGGAAACATTTTTTGAATTTATTATTTGTGGGAATCTAATCGTAGTAATATTGTACATCGAACATGCGGAAACTTTGACCCGTAGTTGTAGTTAGTATTTTCCCATCCTTAGACACGGATTTGGGAAACAAAGGCTAGTTATAGTCAAAAAGAAGTCGACACTAAAGTTAATTGCAGCTTTTTTGGCAGGTATCCCATTGAAAATTATGTCAAAAAGCTGCAGTTAACTTTAGAGTCGACTTAATTTTGACTATAACTACGGGCCTTTGTTTCCTATATCCTTATCTTAGAATGGAAAAATACTGACTACATGTTAATAAGTTTGTTAAGGTGCCGAGCCGAGTCCATAGATGTACTGTGTAAAAATGTCCGCCCTTTCGGTGGATACATTTCGATACAGTTTTCGATTTTTTATGGATATTTTAAAGGCTAAGGCAGTGGGAACACTGGCTGGAATTCTCTGATTCTCCCAAAACTGGAGAACAAATCAAAAGAAAAGCAGCGGCGTCAATACAAAAGCACAATCTTTCTCCACTGGTAGTACTAATAGATCGTAGGACATCCTCGATAGCCTGATAAAACCGTAATGGTAAAGCGTGACCATTTTCCTCTCGTCTCTGCGTGTACGATAACGAGGTCATTTGGTGAGATCGTATATGCTCAACAGCTCCTGTAGCCGCATTATCATGAGTAACATCGATTCAAGGGGATGTAGCTCGTTTCGAAAAAAAAATAAAATAAATAAAAGTATAGAAAATTGTATCGTGGTCGGAGAGCAACAGTATCCACAACTGAGTTGAAAGCTGAATTTCAAAGGTTGCATCTGAATCGACTTGAAACAATTGAAAAATTATTATATGATTTTATAATGCAAACTAAGGTTTGACACTGTTTATCTTCAATTGCTAAAGTTTACGCGTTCACGTACAGGATTTTCAATTAGACAGAATAGCATCATCGTCGAATTTTCTAAATCTTTTAGAGACGTGGGTGGATAATGAGAAAGCTTTAGAAATTCCTAATATTGATAAAGTAATTCAATTTAAAAGCCTAATAACGAGAGCAGGCGGAGCTGTAATAAACCATAACACACAAAAACTGGAATCAATGTCTTTTCAAAATTGCTTGTGAAAGCAGTTTGGACCATGAGAGAACAGTTATATTTGTGGCAATTTTTATTTCTCCCAATCAACCAGTAAATAAAGTTATTGAATTCATTCACGAGAGTTTAATAAAATACACACCAGAACACTACAATAAAATTCCGATGATTTTATGAAGGTTTCACTTCTACCGGTTGTGCACAGCACACATATTTTTTTATTTTAATATTCACAAGGTTTTCCAAGTCATTATTTTTTTGTTATTTTTGTACAAAAATATGGCCTATGCTATATTAAAAGGCATATATATCAAAGATTCAAACTGTATACAAAATTAAGGAAAATGTAACGAATTTTCATCAAAATTTTAAATTTTTTACTCAGATTTAGATAAGATAAGAAATATTTGAACTAAACAACTACACGATAGGTGGCGCTGAGATCGGGATATTCTTAAAATTCGTATACGCCGGGAGAAGGATATACACGGTAAAAACAGAGTTGCCAACAGTCCGGTTTTCACCCGGACAGTACGGTTTTTTAGAGCTTTGTCCTTGTCCGTTTTGGCGGCACACCCGGACATCGAAATGTCCGTTTTTTGGGGTCCAGGTAATAAAATGATTAATATTTCAGTTTATGAAAATTATTAAGCATAAAGTAAATTCCATTCAATTGCCTTTCAAAACTACGTATCTAACTTTCGTATTAAAAGCATGCTTTAATTTCATCATTTGTGTAATTTTCAACCCGCTGTTTTTGATCAGCTATTTGCTTTCTGGCAAGCGTTTTTCCAGCAGAAACTAGCAGGTAAGCGGACGCCAATTGCTGATAGTTTTTAATAGCAACACCCAGCAAAAAACAGGATTACCACAGAAACTAAAGTGGAAACGAGCTAGGCGATGGGAATCGCTTACCCTTTCGCTTCAAGAAGGCATTATTTTAACATGGGCATGTCATTGGCGGTAAGCCCTTACCCGCAGAATTACCTTCAAACGAAGGGAGAACGCATGGATAAACAGAATCCAGAGAAGCGAACAAAGAATGCCTTACTGTTTCCGCACTAAATAAATAGACGACTCGCTTAGATTTAATTAATATTCTTTATTGACTTGAAAACACAACCGCCGCGCACTCGCTCCAATACAATAATGACAACAGGTTACTCTCTCACGCTTGAACATCCTCCGGCCTTGAGACTCGGTGTGACTCGAGGCTCAATTGGTTCTACAGGTAAAACGCATAGCTTTTGTACTGGACGATTAATGGAGCCATTGCCAGTCCAAAGTGTGACATTGCGGACTAGACCATCACTCCCTGGATGCAATGCGGTGATTCGTCCCATCTTCCATAGGGTCGGTGGCGTAGCTTCGTTTTTTATGACTACTAAGTCGCCTATCTTGAGATTCCGTCTGCTCTCTCGCCACTTGGGACGCTGTTGAAGTTCGTGCAGGTAGCTATTGCTCCACAGTTTCCAAAAACGCTGAGTGATTCGTTGCCGAGATTGCCAGTAGTCGAGGCGATTCTCCGGCCATTCCACTGGTATTTGCTCCCCTAGCACAGGTACTAAACTTTCACCAATTAGCAGATGACCGGGTGTAAGGGGCGATAAGTCTTGTGGGTCAGCGCTCAGGGCGCACAATGGACGCGAGTTGAGGACCGCCCCAATTTCTGCTAGCACAGTTTGTACGGCTTCGATCGTTAACAAGTGAGCTCCCATGACTCGTCGGAGATGGTGCTTGGTAGCTTTCACCGCGGCTTCCCAAAGCCCTCCTTGGTGCGGTGCAGATAGTGTAATAAAATGCCATTCGGTTTGACGTGCTGATAA
The DNA here is from genome assembly GCF_001687245.7 of Rhagoletis zephyria. NCBI lineage: Eukaryota > Metazoa > Arthropoda > Insecta > Diptera > Tephritidae > Rhagoletis > Rhagoletis zephyria. Next base: position 56,553 of record NW_016158519.1, on the reverse strand, counting down.
TTGGTCGAAGAGGTCTGAGGCTTGCCAAGTTTGCAGCATTCTACTTAACTCACGTTCTGCGCCAACAAAATTGGTTCCGTTATCACTCCATAGATGCAGACAGTGCCCATAGCGCGACGTAAAGCGAATAAAGGCCATAACGAAGGCCTTGGTAGATAAATCTGATACAAATTCCAAATGCACCGCCTTTGATACCATACACACGAACACCGCGATATATCCTTTAATAACGACGTTTCCCCGGCGTCGATCTGGACGGACTTGTATGGGGCCTGCGTAATCGACTCCCGTATGTACAAATGGACGGGCTGGACGCACCCGACACGCCGGAAGATTTCCCATCATCTGTTCGGTCGTCTTGGCTCGCAGCCTTTCACAGGTTATACACAATTTGACAATTGATCTCGCTAGCGACCGCACGCCGAGGATCCAGTAGTTTTGTCTTAGTGCGGCTATAAGCTGCTGAGCCCCGCAGTGCAGCAATTTGACATGTGTTGCGCGTGCCATTAAAAGGGCCAATCTCCCCTTGCCTGGTAATATGATTGGATTTTGTTGAACGTCCGGTATATCTGCCGCTTGCAGTCGGCCGCTCATCCGTAGTACGCCATCTTGCAAAAACGGAGNCTTGTGGGTCAGCGCTCAGGGCGCACAATGGACGCGAGTTGAGGACCGCCCCAATTTCTGCTAGCACAGTTTGTACGGCTTCGATCGTTAACAAGTGAGCTCCCATGACTCGTCGGAGATGGTGCTTGGTAGCTTTCACCGCGGCTTCCCAAAGCCCTCCTTGGTGCGGTGCAGATGGTGTAATAAAATGCCATTCGGTTTGACGTGCTGATAATTGGTCGAAGAGGTCTGAGGCTTGCCAAGTTTGCAGCATTCTACTTAACTCACGTTCTGCGCCAACAAAATTGGTTCCGTTATCACTCCATAGATGCAGACAGTGCCCATAGCGCGACGTAAAGCGAATAAAGGCCATAACGAAGGCCTTAGTAGATAAATCTGATACAAATTCCAAATGCACCGCCTTTGATACCATACACACGAACACCGCGATATATCCTTTAATAACGACGTTTCCCCGGCGTCGATCTGGACGGACTTGTATGGGGCCTGCGTAATCGACTCCCGTATGTACAAATGGACGGGCTGGACGCACCCGGCACGCCGGAAGATTTCCCATCATCTGTTCGGTCGTCTTGGCTCGCAGCTTTTCACAGGTTATACACAATTTGACAATTGATCTCGCTAGCGACCGCACGCCGAGGATCCAGTAGTTTTGTCTTAGTGCGGCTATAAGCTGCTGAGCCCCGCAGTGCAGCAATTTGACATGTGTTGCGCGTGCCATTAAAAGGGCCAATCTCCCCTTGCCTGGTAATATGATTGGATTTTGTTGAACGTCCGGTATATCTGCCGCTTGCAGTCGGCCGCTCATCCGTAGTACGCCATCTTGCAAAAACGGAGCCAAAATTGCAATTGAATTGGACAACTTCGAGGTCTCTACCGGTTGCTGGTGCAGCTTTCGGATATCATCCCCAAAGAAGTCGCTTTGCTCCTGTCGGATCCAAAATGTAAGTGAGTGTTCGAGTTCCTTGACGCTTACGTGAAGGTTCTGCCTTTCGGCCGAATTCGGAAATCAGGCCCATGCCACNGTCATTGCATATGCACCCGTGCATGCGTTTCGAAACTACCCAACTACCCTTAAAACCCATTTACATATATACCCCTTTCCCCTGAATTTGCATCCAGCTCATACCAATAAGTCGCAGACTAATCCCAAACTCAATTCAGTTTATTAGCAACCAAAACCACTGTAGTCACATCAAGTCGCTGTTTCGCCAGAAATACCATCAAGTCGCTGACTAATTCCCAAACTCCATTCAGTTTATTGCCAATCAATAAACCAATGCATTCGCATCAAATCGCTGATTCGCTAGAAATACCGTCAAGTCGCAGACTAATTCCCGAACTCATAATTCAATTTAATTTATTTGGCAGATAATACACAAATGCATTCTCATAAAATCGCTGATTCGCTTGAAACATGGTGATAACCACACCCTAGGTGGCATATGTATAAATTGACATACCTATAATCGCTGGAAAATAAGCGGCTGGGATTTCTTCCCCCAATGCAAATACTTCAATAATTCGACACTTGCAATAATAATAATTTGTTTAACGCCGGCGCTCCGAATTACATTAACCACTCAAATATGTATTGCCACAAGTCACAGCTGCCCAAGTCGAAATTCTGCAGTAGAAGTGGGTGAACAAGACACCTAAATTATCGATAAATGCATAATCTCATGCAAATTTTCTTTTTTTTTTAAATATTGAACTTGGGCCATTTTGCAAAAACACGCCTATCGACCCGTGCAGCTACGACCCACGGCCATAGATATACACGCACCATTTTGAGGATTAGCTACATTTTCCACGTCACGCTTCTTTTTTGCTGTTGCTGACTGCGCTGCTCCTACCCTCTTGGGTGCACTTGCTGCTGGGCTTGTTTTTCCCTTCCTTATTTAATTTCGGCATTTTCCTATTCCTGAAATCAAATGCTGTTTATTATTTCTATAACGATTAATTAGGTAAAATGAAGCGAACCGAACTAGAAATTTCAAAGTACAATCCGAAATCCAATAGAGTAATATGTGCTCATCAAAATCAAAGAATGTTCAAGAACTTTCTGTTTGCAGAATACACAGCAATATGCGCGCACCGTCTTGAAATACTAGTTAGTTTGCCAGCGAGTGCAAAAGAAAATAAAT
>NW_016158519.1:20403-53124 GCF_001687245.7 Rhagoletis zephyria | reverse complement strand
ATATCAAATAAAAGACCTCTTTGAGGTAACATTTTCGAGTGACGAAAGCTGAACTAGAAACACAAAATTTATGATATCAATTTCGTGACGAAAATTATACGCATTTTTTAACCGCCTTTGAAACGTGCGGAAAATCCTTTTATTTATTCATACGATTCGTTGCAAAAGTTCTGTTTTTTATTTTGTGTTTCTGGCAGTAGACGCAGTTTTCCAACGTTCCGAATAAATAAAAAAAGGATTTTCCGCACGTTTCAAAGGCGGTTATAAAATGCGTATAATTTTCGTCACGAAAGTGATATCATAAATTTTGTGTTTCTAGTTCAGCTTTCGTCACTCGAAAATTTTACCTCAAAGAGGTCTTTTATTTGATATAGGATACATTTAATTTCGATTAAACAAGGGGGCGTGACACCTCCCATACAAACGGAATTTTTCATACTGCATTTCTCAGGAAATATTTTTGGTAGATTACTGGAACTTGGTATGGAGATATATAAAATTATTATTTACTTATAGATGAGGGCTGCCACCTTTTAAAAAAATCAAATTCAACTTCAATTAAGGGAGTTTTTTATTTGAAAATTATATTAAAAAAATGGATGCCAAGAGGCTTAAAAATTCTGTCGTTTGAATATATCGTTTAAAGGGTTGCCACCTGTTTGCAAAGCCTATTTTAAATTAATTATACGCAAGCTATCTGAATCCCTTTCAAAACCATTTCGACTGATACTCATCCTTACTAATATTATCAATCCGAAAGTGAGTTTGTTTGTTTGCTAGGCTTTCACGCTTTAACTACTCAACCGATCATCATGAAATTTTGTACACTCCTGTCATTTAGCCCAACTTAAAATATAGGATACATTTAATCTCGATTAGGAAATAGGGCGTGGCACCTCACATACAAACGGAAATTTTCATACTTCATTTCTCAGGAAATATTTTTGGTAGATTACTGGAACTTGGTATGGAGGTATATAAAATCATTTAGTTTAATATATTTTTAAAAGGGTTGCCACCTGTTTGAAAAGTAAAATTTAAATTAACTATACGCAAGCCATCTGAAGAATTAAAATATGGTTGTCTAACAAAATATTGTTAAGAAACCTTTAGTTTTAAAGTTTTGAATAATATTGAAGTCTTTAACAAGGGTTGCCACCTTTTGAAAAATTCAACTGAATTAGTTTAAATGAAATATTATAATACTAGCAGACCCGGCGAACTTCCTCCCGCACAAAATATTTTTTTTTTTTTTTTTTTTAACGGTTTGGTTCAATATTTTCACCAACAATTCACGTTTACGATTTCCATTGGCTCGCTCATCGGCTAAGATTATGGTTTGGTGGTCGTTTTCCGCCTTAATTAATCTAACGAAAGCATTATGTCCGTGATGAAGTTCTTGAAATTCTCTAATTGTGTAACATTTCATAGAACGGTTAATCTCGCAACGAAATATATTTGAAGAACATTTCCTCTTCACTCCCTGGCGGCAACAATGATTCGGTCCTATAGTAAATCTGTCCAAGAAACTTTATAGTATAGGTGGTGGCAATTTCAAAATGGAGCGTATAATTGTTCTATAGAAATCCAATATACATAGACTTATTTCAGACGAAATACCTTAAAAGTAAGTTTCACGAAAGAAATTTAAGTGAAATTAATTTTTTTTACTTGAATTTATGGTTGGCGATGGTTTTGGCGGTTGATTTATCGGTGGTGATTTGAGATTTACGCCTGCACGACTCAACCCTGGTGTCTCCGAATGAAGCTTTAGGGCATAACAATACTGGGAAAAGTCACATACATTGGGCCAATCGTAACAAATAAAAATTCGATATACTCAATGGTGCAACAGGTTTATTTATTCTGACATTCACGGCACCTTTTCTAACTTGGCGATTATTTGTAATGACTCCAGCGCCACGTGGCAGCTCTTCTTTGCAATAGTATTGCCTTTACCATTCCCAATACATATTTTGAATATTGGCCAAAGTGGATCATTAATAAGATTTTTAGTAATAACTTAACTCCAGTGCCAACTGGCGGACCAATTTGTGAATCTAAATACACTATCCAGAGAGTTACTCATAAGCACAAAAAAAAATCTTCGTTAAAATCCGTCCGAGCATTAAGGAAGATTTCACTCACAAACACACCTACAGATGAGTTATATATACGTTTGTACGGTGCCACGCCCTCTTTTCAAATATACCGTTTTCTCCATGAATATAAGATTGATTTCATATATCTCCACACCAAGTTCCAGTATTCTACCATGAACATTTCTAGAGATATTCGGTAGAAAAAATTCGGTTTTCATGGAAGGTTCCACGCCCACTCTATATATCTAACATTTTTTTCACCTATAATAATCCTTGGGACGTCTGAATCAGGTCTCGGAAATTTCAAAAAAATCGGTTCGGCCCTTCTCGAGCTTTGCGAACACAAAAAAAACGGCTTTCAAAATGTATATTGGTGTAGATTGGTATGAATCGAAATAGTTTTGAATATGTATCACAATATGAGTGTTAGACGAAAGAGGTTTAAAAAGGTTGCCAACTGTTTAAAAGGTTAAATTCAAACTTTTCAATAATTTAAATTAATTACTACAATATGGGAATCAATCAAAATGATTTTAAAAGGGCTTAATTTCAAAACTACATGTAAAGGGTTTCCATCAGTTTAAAATCTCAATGGAGTTGAAAAAGTATGACAAGTGAGAAGTTTAAGAAAGTTTTAGTGTGAAAATATTTTGAAGATGGTTAAACCAATTTTAAACCTCCTGTTTTTGAATTGAATTTTCTTGAAATAAATTTTACTCAATGTAGCACGCAAAAATTTCATACACTCAGCGAAGCGGGTGAGGGCGATCTAGTAACTTATAACTTCTAAATTTTTTATATATTTTTATATGAAAAGCGGCCGTAATTTTAGTCCGATTTCAATAATTTTCAGGGTTTTGCTTTTATGTGGCAAGCACAATAACCATACCGAGTTTGGTACAAAATGGTAGAACGGTTAACGAAATACATATATGTGATAATAAGTGGGCGGTGCCACGCCCATTTTCCAAAATTTTATCATAAACGTATTTCTTGGTAANTCTTGGTAAAGAATTGTTGCAAGCATCAATTTTGAATAAATTAGCTTTAATATTTACTGATTTATCGAAGATTTTGTATTTCTCTAAATTACCGTTATATGGGATGTGGGCGTGGTTAAGGTCCGATTTGAAAAATTTTCTGCCATTTGATATGGTGTACCAAGGCCAACAACTGTGCCAAGTTTGGAAGAAATTGGTGTAGCGGTTACCAAGATATACACATGTAACCATAAGTGTTCGTGGCTACGCCCATTTTCCAAAAATTTATAATATTATTATTTTTCGTCTAAAATTTATTGTAAATATCAGTTTTGAGTGAATAATCTTCAGTAGTTACTAAAATATCGCAGTTTTCGTATTTCTGAAAATTACCGTTATATGGGAAGTGGGCGTGGTTACAGTCCGACTGCGCCCAATTTCAATACCAACCTACCTTGGATAAATGGAAACCTACATACCAAATTTCGTTGAGATATATCAATTTTTGCTCGAGTTATCGTGTACACGGACGGACAGACGGACGGACAGACATGAAGTCGACACTAAAGTTAGTTGCAGCTTTTTGACAGGTATCCCATTGAAAATTATGTCAAAAAGCTGCAATTAACTTTAGATTCGACTTAATTTTGACTATAACTATGTTCCTTTGTTTCCTAAATCCGTGTCTTAGAATGGGAAAATACTGACTACATGTTAATAAGTTTGTTAAGGAGGCGAGTTTCTTTCGATACCATGAGCTCGATGCCCGAATGAGTACTCATTATCGATACCAAAGTCTGAAATTTCGAACTCTATTCATGGTACTACGCGACCATGTTTTTAACCGGCGAAGGGTTGAAAAACTTCTTTCAGAAGTAACGATTCTAGCTGGAATCCAATCCAATCAAAATCCAATTCCTCAGCGATATCGGTAAGTTTTGAAAATATATCAGAAAAATGTGTGTCAGCATTTTCTCTGTAATTTCGGAGAATATTCACAGTGCCATTTACTGCTTCGCTAGCATCAAGGCGAATAAATATAAGGTGATAGCAGGAGTACAAAAACAAAAATTTACATGTATTTTGTTTTTGCTTTGGCGGCATAAACTGTCAAAATCTGAGTGTGTGTAGAAATTCAAACAAAATTTTTCAATTTGATATCAGAAGCCGTGCGGCGAAACACATACACAAAATCAGTTGAGCTAGTAACACCACCTTATATAAATTCGCCTTGGCTAGCATGATTCAAGTCAAGCGAGGGCGCTTGGAGAAGCAAACTTTTAATTTTTATTAATTTCATGTCATTAACATTTTTATGCGCATACAAATGTCTGGTTACACTAGGGTTGCCAGACGTACTGATTTTGGGAGTACACGTACTCCTTTTTATTGCAATGTACTCCCTTGTACTCCCAAAAAAATATATGGAAATGTACTCCTTTTTTAGTTTTGTACTTCTTTTGTTCTCTTTTTTCCAGATATTAATATTTTATCATATACAGGGTGTAAAATAATAACTGTCGCACAGTTTTTTTTTGATTTTAATAAAAGGGACCTTTATAGATTTTGCGAAAGTTTTATTAACTCGTTTTTAAATTTTAACCTTCATTTGGGTTTACCAGCGGGTTTGGGAGAAAAGCGCAAGCGGCACGCAGGTCTTACTTTATTACATATCTTCTGTAAATATAGGCTAATTTCCCTATTTGGGTCCTTTATACTCCGTCTTTTGTCCAACACAAGGCCTCATACTCAGCAATCGAAAGGACTCCGAACCGCTGACTAGGAGGGCATTGGTACGACCAACCCTATACAGTTTTATTTTCTCTTTTTTTTATACAATGTTTAAGAAAAAGTACACCTATAAAAGACGTGAGTGCCGCATGAACTTATCTCCCAAAGCTGGCAAATGCCAATAAGGATTAAAATTTTAAAACTAATTAATAAAATTAATGTAAAGTATTTACAAAGTTGACAAAAAAATACTCTTTTTCGCAACATCTATAAAGGAGCCTTTTATTTTTCAAAAAACCTTGTGACAGTTATTATCTTACGCCCTGTACTTTGCCATTCATATTGTGGCAAACACTACTTAGTAAGCAAAGTTAATTGTGATAGTGAAAAGGTGTAGGCATGGTCGTAGCAAGGTAGGTGCGGAGCGCTCGGGTATAAAAATCAGAAAAATATTAAATTAATTATAAGGCTTAAATTAAAAAACTGGCCTGGGGGAGTGGGCGTAGCACCCCGACCACCTAGGCCCCCTATGGGTCCCTAGGGACGCCTTAGAAAATCGCCAAATATCACGATTGGGTGCCACGCCCACTCGCCCTTTGATCACCATCTCTTTAACGACCGCCCTTATTGGAAAGCCAGCCCATTTAGTTATTTATTTTTAACAATTATTGTTGCTTTGAAAAAGATTTCTAAAATATCTTTGTTTATTTGTACCTAATTAGACAAAAAGTAGTATCAGAAAGTTCGATTTGACATACATACATACATTCATACATCCCAATTCTGAATACTCCCAGGGAGTTTGTTCTCCGGGAATTTGTTTCTTCCGATAGAGAAATCCTCCAATAATTAACTTCCAGGAAGTAGCATTTTCCCCGAAAATTTGGAAGGAGAAAATTCAAACTTCGCAAGAGCTGTTTGATACTTTTTCGACAGCTCAACTCCGCCATTTAATATAAAAAATCCGAAGGGAATTTTTATTTATGATAGGGGGAAAAGGAAAAGAGAGAAAACTCCCAGGGAGTTCCTACTCAGAATCGGCATGATAGTATCTACATACCCATTGTTTTAATTTTTCACGTTGGCGAAGAGTTTTTCACGATTTCTTATTCTATAAATAATCTTGTGCAAGCCTAAAAAATGGTTACGATTGAAGTTTAAGATAAAAAAACTTGAAATTTTTTTTTCAAATTTCTCGTTTGATGTACTATAATTTATCCGAAATTTTGCTTTTTCGAGCTCTGTATCAGTCAGTGGTGGCAACACTGGCTGGTATTCTCTGATTCTCCCAAAACTGGCGAACAAATCATAAGAAAAGCAGCGGCATCAATACAAAAGCAGTGTTGCCATTTTAACCGTTTTCCGGCTAAATTTAGCCGGTTGCGATAACAAACAGCCGGAGAAATTTCGATTTAGCCGGCAGCCGATTTGTTAGCCGTTTTGCAGAAAAAAATTAGCCGATTTTGCTATTTGCCTTGTTTTCTTAAATTTCAAATATGCATATACATATCTTTCCATTTTTGACTAAGCGACCCAAAATCTGTTAGAGATGGCCACTAGCCTTATCATCAAGAAAATTTTCATGTCAGGCAGGGTTGTATGAAATTGGACCGATTTCGCTTAATTTTATTTTAAACGAAGAAGGGATTTTCTNTAGCCGTTTTGCAGAAAAAAATTAGCCGTTTTTAGCCGATTTTGCTATTTGCCTTGTTTTCTTAAATTTCAAATATGCATATACATATCTTTCCATTTTTGACTAAGCGACCCAAAATCTGTTAGAGATGGCCACTAGCCTTATCATCAAGAAAATTTTCATGTCAGGCAGGGTTGTATGAAATTGGACCGATTTCGCTTAATTTTATTTTAAACGAAGAAGGGATTTTCTTCATAAAATGTTTGTTATAAATGTCTTAATTTTAAGTGTGAACTTTTATTCGCAAACTTAGAAAATAAGAAATTATTTCACTGTTAAGGCACTTAAGATGCGTTTGTGTTTGGATATAGTGCCAACAAACAGAATAAATATTACATGTAGATATCGTGTTCCCAGATAGGCAATTCTGCCTAAATTACAAAACATCATTTTTGCCCACTCCCAAAGGTTTAAGGTAAGGGAAAAAGTGATATTTTCAAGCACTATGTACACATATGTATGTATTGTTTTAAACAAACTTTTTTTCTTAGAATTTATTTAAATTCCAAAAACCGAATGCCAACTTGAATTAAAGGAACCAACACAGAAGTGAATCAAAATTAAAATAAAAGAGCACAAATTTATGTGTAAAGCAAAACTCTGGGAATCCTACGAGACATCTGCCGGTCATATGACCGGTCATCTAAATGGGAGATCTGCAGTCTTTTGGCATCATATTTTACATCAGAATTGAAGGGATTTCTAAATAATCTGACCAGTTCTTTTGTGTTACTGTGATTTTGCATCCCTTGTCAACATATGGCCTCGGTTTATGTTAACTTAAGGTCGTTGTTTTACTGCCTTAAAATTGAAGGCAAATTTTTACAGCGTTTTTTATGTGTATTGGTTTCTATTTGAGTGTATTGAGAATCGGTCAGTCTGAAAAGGCCTTGTAGGGAAGACAATAGGTTTGTTCGTCGAAAATCCAGCGAGAATTATCACTCAAAATATCGAATAGAAAAAATGCTACCAAATTCTCTCTCATGTAGAGAAACTTGCAATTTTCTGTACGAACGCAAATTTGCAAGTTTTTTTGCGAGCTATGTCCACGGTTGCATTTCAAACAAAAGAAATTTGTATAGAATTTTTAAAATTCTTTCAGCGGGGTAAACAACAGGATCTACGTGTATATATCTTGTCAGTCCGACTTTCTTAAACATACGTTTCAATTTCTTTGTCGGGTTTACTATATCGACTCTGGTTGAGATTGCATTCCGATTAAGAATACCTTTCAAATCATTGGAATTAACGAAATTAATTAAGTAAACAAGTATTAACTTACATTTTTCATTTTAAAATCGATCCAGTATGTAAATTTTTAAATTTAACGAACTTGTTTATTCAAATTATCGTCAACAAAAAATCCAACCATGTGCCACAATCATATGTTTTTCCTAATTGCAAATTCTTGCTGGGAAAATTTTTTCCGGCTCGAATTTGTAACTTCTCTCCAAGAAATAATCTTTTTACTCGTGATTTATGTAAATAAAACATGTGAAATTTAGTTGAAACATTTTAGCCGTTTTTAGGCGGTTTTATTTGCCAATTTAGCCGGTTCGTCCAAAAGGTTCTGGCAACACTGTACAAAAGCACAATCTTTCTCCAATGGTAGTACCAATAGATCGCAGGACATCCTCGATAGCCTGATAAAACTGTAATGGTAAAGCGTGACCATTTTCCTCTGGTCTCTGTGTGTGCGATAACGAGGTCATTTGGTGCGATCGTATACGCTCAACAGCTCCTGTACGTCTCATTATCATGAGTAACATTGATTCAAGGGCTACATCTCGTTTCGAAAAAAAAAATAAATAAAAGTATAGAGAATTGTATCATGGTCGGAGAGCAACAGTATCCACAACTGAGTTGAAAGCTGAGTTTCAAAGGTTGCATCTGAATCGACTTGAAACAATTGAAAAATTATTATATGATTTTATAATGCAAGCTAAGGTTTGACACTGTTTATCTTCCATTGCTAAAGTATACGCATTCACGTACTGGATCTTCAATTAGACATAATAGCATCATCGTCGAATTTTCTAAATCTATTAGAGGCGTGGGTGGATAATGAGAAAGCTTTAGACATTCCTAATATTGATATACTAATTCAATTTAAAAGCCTAATGACGAGATCAGGCGGAGCTGTAATAAATCATAACACACATGATGGAGCGCGTATAGTTCTCCACAAATAGAACTTAATGCACAAAAACTGGAATGTATGTCTTTCCTAAATTGCTTGTGAAAGCTGTTTGGACCATGAGAGAACAGTTATATTTGTGGCAATTTTTATTTCTCCCAATCAACCAGTAAATAAAATTATTGAATTCATTCACGAGAGTTAAATAAAATACACACCAGAAGACTACAATAAAATTCCGATGATTTCATGAAGGTTTCACTTCTACCGGGTGTGCACAGCACACATATGTTTTTTTAAATTGGGAAACTTATATAAACCTGAAGAATCTTTTAATTAAAAAATTTGTTTCCCATAATTTTCTGGACAAATGAATATATGATCGAACAATACGTGTTTACTCCATTCCTTACCGAGATTTTGCAAGTTCAAAATAAGTTGAAAATATAACGATGGGATGAAAAAAATTATCGATAACATTTTAAATATTTAGCAACAAATGCAGATGTGCTTAAGAGCGAAAAACACCACACACGCGGCTTGTTGTGTATGGGAGTGTTTGAAGATTTGGCATGCCGTTTGAGGGAAATGTGAACAAAAATCAAAATTTTTTGATTTTATGGCCGCCATGTTGACATTTTATCAAACCGCTTACGGTGTGTATGATAAAATCGCCTCATTCGCAACGGAATTTTTACCGAATGAGGTCGCAAGGGAGAAAAATCGAAGAAAACAAAACCCTTTTACATTGTGAATCGGAAGAAAACTAAATTCTTTGCTTGAACGAGTCATGTTTGCATGGTGTATGACGAAATGGAAAAAGTAGGTTTGAAGAATGTTTGACAAGCTGCTTGTGTGGTGTATTTTGATCTTTGTAAAAATTCGGAAATTTTATGTTCAACAATTTGCAGAGGGATTTAACAACTCTCTTGTGTTAAACATGGTTGCATTTGTTATCTGCAAATATATTGAGAGAAAATTCCTCAAAAATTCCTCAAAATAAAAATCCTCAAAAAATACTCAAGCGCACCCGAAATTCCTCACGTTTTGAGGAATTACTCACAAAGTGACAACACTGGTTCTAAATCAAAAATATGCAAAAACCACATACATTTATTGTAAAACGACTCAATTCAATTTATTTATTTACTACCAGACCCGGCGCACTTCGTCCCGGCCAAAATTTTTATTTTTCTATTGAAACTTTTTGGTCCAACAATTTCACCAACAATTCACGTTTACGATTTTCATTGGCGCATTCATCTGCTAAGACTATGGTTTGGTGGTCATTTGCCGCTTTAAATAACCTAAAGAAAGTGTTGCATTCGTGAAGAAGTTCTTGAAATTCTCCAACTGTGCAGCATTTCATAGCACGGTTATTCGCAAAACGAAGTAAATTTGAAGAATTTTTTCCCTTCACTCCCTGGCGGCAACAATGACCCGGTTCTATAGTCAATCTCTCCTAGAAGCTTTACAGTATAGTTGGTGGAAATTTCAAAATGGGTGGGAATAATTGTTCTACAGAAATGCAATATACATATACTTATTTCAGACGAAATACCTTAAAAGCTTGAACGCATAATAATATTGGAAAATCACATCCATTGGGCCAATGGTAACACAGGAGAGTTCGATATACTCAATGGTGCAACAGGTCGATTTAATCTGACCTTCACGGCACCTTTTCTCACTTGGCTATTTTTAGTAATAACTCGACTCCAGCGCCACTTGGCAGCACCTTTTTGCAATAGTATTGCTCTTACCATGACCAATACATATTTAAAATATTAGCCAAATCGAGTCATAAATAAGGTTTTTAGTAATAACTCAACTACAGCGCAACTGGCGAATTGAATTGTGAAACTAAACCATCCAGAGACCCACCCAAACACACACAAAAAATTTCGATAAAATCGTACAACCATTAAGGAGGATTTCACTCACAAACACACCTAAAGAAGAATGATAAATACATTCAAAGATAACTAAAAGTCGGTACGTTTGTAGGCCTCACGCCCCCTTTTCAAATAGCCCCAATTTTATTCCATGAGTATGGGCTTGATTTCATATACATACAAATCTCCATACGAAGTTCCAGTACTCTACCATGAATACTTTCAGAGATATGCAGTATAAAATTTCGGTTTGTACGGGAGGTGCCACGCCCCCTTTTCCAATAGCTCCCATTTTTCTTCATGCGTATGCGATTGATTTCAAATATCTAAATACTGAATACTAAGTTCTAATACTCTACCATGGACATTTCCTGAGATATGCAGTATGAAAAATTCGGTTTGTATGGGAGGTGCCACGCCCCCTTTTACAATAGCTCCAATTTTTCTCTAAGAGTATGCGATTTATTTCGTATATCTCCATACCAAGTTCCAGAACTCTACCATAAACACTTCCAGAGATAGGCAGTATGAAAAATTCGGTTTGTATGGGAGGTGCCACTCCCCCTTTTCCAATATCTCCAATTTTTCTTCAGGATTATGCGATTGATTTCTTATATCTCCATACCAAGCTCCAGAACTCTACCATGAACACTTCCAGAGACATCCAGTAAGAACAATTCGGTTTGTATTTGAGGTGCCACGCCACCTTTTCCAATAGCTCCTATTTTTCTCATAGAGTATGCGATTAATTTCGTATATCTCCATACCAAGTCGCAGAACTCTAAAGTGAACACTTCCAGAGATACGTAGTATGAAAAATTTGGTTTGTATGGGAGGTGCCACGCCTCCTTTTCCAATAGCTCCAATTTTTCTCCAAGAGTATGCGATTGATTTCGTATATGTCCATACCAAGTTACAGAACTCTACCGTGAACACTTCCAGAGATACGTAGTATGGAAAATTTGGTTTGCGTGGCAGGTGCCACGCCCCCTTTTCCAGTTGCTCCAATTTTTGTCCAAGAGTATGCGATTTATTTCGTATATCTCCATACCAAGATCTAGAACTCTACCATGAACACTTTCAGAGATATGTAGCATGAGAAATTCGGTTTGTATGGGAGGTTCCACGGCCCTTTTTTCAATAGCTCAAATTTTTCTCCAAGAGTATGCGATTGATTTCGTTTGTCTCCATACGAAGTTCCAGAACTGTATCATGAACACTTCCAGAGATATGGACTATGAAAAAATTCGGTTTGTATTGGAGGTTCCACGCCCCCTTTACGTATAGAATTTTTTTTGCCGTAAACCATCCTTGGGACCCGTGCGGGCGGTGTCTGAAGTTTCAAAATAATCGGTTCAGCCATTCTTGAGCTTTGCGAAAACTAAAAAAACGGATTTCAAAATATATATTATATATCATTACTTTATTTTGGCTGTATCTGTTGTTTTTGATTGCCGCGAAAAAAACTTGCCTAGTGACGAATTCGCCCCTTGATATGGTGGTTGCTCAAAGCTATTTATATTCGAAATTGCATGAAAATTCGAAAACAGGATCCTATAAGCTTATCTAGGCAAAAAGCTTTATATGATTTTTTCGTTTTTCTTGAGAGATGGAAACATAGGAGTGCCAGATTTTTTATGCGCAAAATCATTACTTTAGACTTTTTCATGCTAAAAAAATCAGTACTTTTCAGTATATTTTTATTCAAAGCAAAATTATGAATGTAAGTAACATATAATCAGGGTTTGAAAAACTGTCAGCACAGCAGCAACAGCACTATTATTTTTTCTTTTGCTTCGCTTTGAAATTTTTGATTTTGTATTCTTTTTATCGGCAGTTTATTGAAAAAAATATATTGCTTTCGATTTACTGTCATTGTGCTTTTGCTGTGCTGTGATCTGCTTGACTGTGCTGTGCACATGAAGTTTTGCAGCATGTTGTATATCTACATATATGCATACATAACATGTTTAAGATTTAGCTCACTCGCCAGGAGTGAGTACTAGCCACAAAATTTGCGATACCATTTCCTTTGCCTAATGAATTTAACATGGCGATGTCATTGGAACCTTCCGAGGGCTACGCGTGGCATGAGTTGCCGTACAATCAGTAATGTATGGAATCTTTAGCTTATGGTCGTCTCTTGTCACCAGTAGAACTACAAGGTAGTGTATTTGTGCATGCATACATATAACATCTTCTAAGTTATAGTCAAATTTCTATTGCTTTGTGTTGCATCCCTGTCGTTGTACTTCCACAAATTAATTTTGAACTGTCTGATTGCTTTCGAAATTTCACAGCAAATGGCAGCCAAGCATTTGCTTTTTTCTGAATTGCTGGTGCTTTGCTTTCGATGTCATAAATCCCCAAGTCAAAGAACAGCAAAAGCAAATTTAATTAAAAAATTACAGCATTTTCAAACCCCGCAATATATGTTGGTATATAAATGAAATATAGTTCATAAAAAATAAGTGTTATTCATTTTAACATGAGTGTACACATGACATCTTTAATTACAAAAATGAGATCATTTCCATTTTCAGTGTTTAAATAGTCAAGGAACTCTATACATTTCATTTTGAAATTAATTTTAATTTGAAGTTCACTTTCAAAAAATTTAATTTGCGCCAGGAAGCAAACTTTATACTCAAGATCCTCTCATTTCTTCGTTTGAGTGTGAAAAAATCAAAATTACGTATTTGTTAAAACTGTGGAAAAGTACTTCTATTTAAGGACTTCATTTATATATCCTCATGGCTTAAATAAAAGTTTTTCAAATACGCAAAATTAATTTGCTAAAAAGAGTATCTAACTCTATGTCTTGTATGCAAAAGTCTATAACAATGCCAATAAATTGAGAAAAAATAATTGTAAGCTATAGGCAAAAGAAATTCGAATACTCAAATTTGTTATTATTAACATTAAAGTTATTTTCGAGATAACTAACAACACTCGACAAAACAACGTCAGCCTTCTTTTTAAAAAATTTAAGATTAAGAAAATCCTAAAGTGTTTTGTTTAAATTGAAAATTCAGTACTAATCAATACAAATTGTGAAAAACAGGACAGTAGCGTACTGATTGAAGAAATGAATAAAATCAGTACAAGAGTTAAAAAATCAGTACTGTACTGATAAAATCAGTATGTCTGGCAACCGTATGGAAACAGCTCTTAAAAATTGTCAACAAAGGAGTGTGCCATTTTAATGACCTACAGTGAATAAGTTAATAATATTTTTAAAAAATTTCGGATATGCAGTTTTGTAGCCGATTCAATTATAGTATAATAAAGTGCAAGTGTCAAGTGGCTGTAAATAGCCCTGATTTTTGAATTTATTTTATTGACGGTGCTGCGCATTTTATTCCATATAAAAATGTGGTGTGGCATACTTTGTATGAAAGAAAAATCGAAGCACCATCACCAAAAAAATTGTCTAAAATCAACGCTATTTTACAGACACTTGAAACTTGCACTGCGTATCCGAAATTTTCTGTAAATTTATTAACTTATTCACTGCAGGTCATTAGGATAGCGCACCACTTTGTTGACATTTTTCTAAAATCTGTATAAAGTTTTAAAAATGGGATCTAATTAATATTAAATAAACAAAAATAAAACAGTAAATACTAAGAATTAAAAGGGTGAGCTATTCAAATGACTAGGAGTGTATGTGGCGTACGTTTGGGAGAGTGGGTCTTTTTACTCCAGTATGCGTGTGCGTTGGAGTATTCGTGAGAAAGATTTTGCGGAATATTTACGGGCCTTTACGCGTTGGCGACGGCGAATACCGCAGAAGATGGAACGATGAGCTGTATGAGGTTAACAACGACATGGACATAGTGCAGCGAATTAAAATACAGCGGCTCCGCTGGCTTGGCCATGTCGTTCGGATGGACACCGACGCTCCAGCTCTGAAAGTATTCAACTCGGAACCCGCTGGTGGTAGCAGAGGAAGAGGGATGTTACACCAACTAAACATTTTCGTCTCATAAGACTCTACAAGCATCTTATGAGAGGACACGCGATTGGTTTAGGAGAATAGTACCCTTATAATTTCACGCTGGTAGAGTGCTACGAGGGCTTTATAAATACGTTGTCAGAATTAAATGGCGCACTTATGAGAGTTATTTTGGTCTTATAAAAATACGATAGCTCTCTTTGTTAGAGATGCGTATGTCTCATAAAAAAACTATTTGAATTTTTATGAGAGTATATATGCACTCTCAAAATGCTATCATAATAATTAGCATAACTTTGGTGGTGTTATTTTTGTAGAGTAAAGGTTATTTCATAAGAATTAATTCATAGCAAATCGATGTTACATTTACGATGGCAGAAATTAAAGTAGGCTAGAATTTCATATAAGTATTATAGACTTTTAGAAGTCAATTTTCGAAATTATAAGCTAATATTTTATGGGGATTGAAATTTTATTGATAATAATGAACATTTTACTTCGAAAAAAAAAAGCAAAGCGCCTCAAAAATAATCAAAATTTTGATTATTTTGTAAATTGTTATTTAATGTGAAAAAAATTTAATGCTTTAGCCCTGCTCAATATTTGAGTTCAAATTCATGTGTCAGCACTTATTATCTAAAAAGCGTATTTTTTATATTTTTTACATACTAAACTGCGTAAGTTGGCTACTTTTCTGGAAATTTGTTTTACTATAAAACCTTCAGAATAAGGAAAATATGGCCGCTGCTGACAAATTTTTCTTATGAGGATCAAATTCTAGTTCTGAGAAGGTTAAGTTTTGTTACAAGAGTTGTACACTTTTTCATACCCATATGAGAGTACTATTCCTTTTATCAGAGTTAAACTCTTTATAACTCTACTTATGAGTACTAAAGATTTCATATGAGACATTTAACCCTTGTTACGAAATTATAAATCCCACAATGAAAATGGAGCCTTTTTTATGAGTGTTTCATACTCCATTTGACATTTGTCATTCGGTAGTGTGCGCGTATATCGAAAGAGCTAGCATGCTAATAATATTGTTTGTATTAATTAAGAATTAATTCTTTGCAGTAAGGTAATGATATATGTAGATGCTATTCCGACGTTTTGCAATGAATTAACTATATAATTTTTCAGAATGTCATTTAAAATTGTGCAAACTATTGAACATGGGGAAATATGCCTTACAATTGGGAGAATGTGGGAATTCTATATTGGCCAATTGCTTTAAGATAGATCTTCTGAATTTTCCTTCGCAAATTAGTGGATCTTTTAACTTTTTTCCAATTAAACTTATCCATTTTGACAGATTAACACTGAAACAAGGTATGTTGGCTGACAGAATGTTTTTCTTGATATAAGTGGACCTCTATTGTAGTTTTTATGAGAGTAATGACTCGTAATGTACTCGTAACAGTTTTCTTATACGTGTTTTAACATTCTACGTCTCATAAGGGCATATTTATAGGTGGTTTTATACTTTATATCTTACAAGAGTTTTCTTATAAGTATCATAACAATTTACTACTCATATGAGCATTTTTTTAAGAGTATAACTCTTTGAGAGTTGAAGTTTTATAAAAAAAGGTTCAAGACGGTCTTATTATGAGAATTAAAGGCTTACTAACTCGAGTAGCATTATCATCTCATAAAAATAGTACTATGAGCCCTAACTTAAGTCTTTTTACAAGAATTATGTTATAAGGTTATCCAAGTATGTTAAAAGAGTCTTATGAGATCTTTTCGTAATTTGTAAGAGTTTTATTCAGGAGAGTTTGTTAGTTGGGCCCACTGCGATGGAAAGACCCGGTGGAGAAGGACTTAGCTTCACTTGGCACAGAAAATAAACGACTGCCAAGTTTTGTTGCAGCGCCAAATAAGAAGAAGAATGTGTGTCCAGTGTCTCTCATTGGTATACATGTATTAGTAAAATTCGTTGCCCTCTTCATGTTTTCCCGCGATTTCCTCCTGATCTAGCCCGCGGAATGGGCTCGATTGCCCGTACGGGCAAAAAAGCCATTACGGGCAAATGTGCTCAAGTCTGCTTTAAAGGAATAAATGTATGCAGATGATAGAAAAATGTAATCCTATAAGATCTCTATGGAAATTTTAAGAAAATCTGTGCTATTGAAAATATATGTATGTACATATGTATGTAGTCATTTCCTTACTAACTCTTATTTTAAGAAATAAGCAGCAGTTCCCAAATAGAATTATATAACAACTGTTCATTGTTTTCAATAGGGTAGTTAAATGCAGCAACCGACAATGCCTGTGTACTTTTACTACATGCATATTTATGGCTGTATGTCTGTTTGTATGTGCGCATGTGTCGTCGATTGCCACACGCTGCTTGCCACACTCCGTGCTATGTATCGAGAATTTATGAATTGGCTTTTTTTATCGCTGATTGCCGCCGCCGCAGCCTTAGCCGTAGCCGCCACCGCCGTGGGAGGAGTTGACAAAGGCGTGGCATTTGCATTGGTGATGACAACCCGCTGTGTTGCTGTTGCTCGCCTTGTTAGTTCCCCGTGGCTAGAGCGCACCGGCGGCTGGGAATTTGTGCAAATTGCTTGCAATTATATTTGTACGAAACAATATTTGTTACCGTCACCACTAACAATACCGTTGAGCCATCTATAGTGATCGTCGATGTTGTTTCTCAACAACCGCCATTTGCTCATTTTACCCCTTCCACAACAACAGAAAATGCAACGGTGTGCACGTGCGCCAACTCGAACGCGTCAAGTTGAACGGATGAGGCAAACGACTCAATGACTCCTTCCATTAACCCAACGATTTGGCCTGCCAGTCATACAGGCAAATGGCAAACTCACTAGACAACCGTGGTTTGGAAGGGGTTAAACTATGCGCTTTGCACTGTAAATGTTCTTAGAGAATGAATAAAGCCACCTTCGCACATAATAAATATTATATTGGGCGCTCCCTAGGGCCAATAATGGTCAGTATCTTTGAGATTTTTACTGACAGCACAAAGCTATTCAGCGTGAATTTACGCCTATTACCAGTCCCCAGGCTTTTTTATATAGACATTAGACTGTGCCAAATAAAACTAATGTTTTTTTTTTTCTTTCGGGCCCATATCAAAATTTCATTGTCGGTTACAAAAAAATAATGTCGGCAAAATTTCAGCCCTCTATCTTCGTTTTTCCGTTAGCGTTCGCAAAAATAGGAGATTTCAATGAAGAAAATGTTGTTCCGCAACTTTATTTTTTATAAACAATGAAATGAAAGAAATGAAAGAAAAATCTTAATGCAGTTTTGTAGAGAATTAAATTCACTATAAAGATAGTCATATACCAAATTTAAAAAAAACAAACTCCACGTTTTTCAGAGATAATAAAAGTGAATTTTTTTCTAAAAATTTATATTTTGATTTAATTTTAAAAACGAATTAAACCACTTTTTGAGAAGCTAAACTTATATAGTCAACTACTTTATGAAACTTTATGATTTAAACAAACTAGTTTTCATACTTTTATTGATGCCCATATCGCATTTTTAAAGATAAACATGATTTGACTTAGCAGAACAATCAAGATAAAAATATAAAATTTCTATTATTTTTAATTTTTAAGTTTTGTAGGCTTAAAAATTTCTAAAAGCCCATCAATATACTATTGCAAAGATGGTCATTTCACATGCACATGTCACTAGCACAGGTATATTAATGTTAACCTCAGTGCTGGCAGTCTTTCATTATAAAATTTGAGGTTGTATTGTGATTGATCACACTGTTTCGCGGTCGGCTGGGGAATTGGGGAAACCAAGTTTTTCTGAAAGCCTGGATTGTATATAGAAAAGTAATTTCTTAGTTTTCCCTGCTTTGCCATTTTAAGCGGTTTTTTTTAAATACAAGTTGGTGGTCGCAGAGCCGCATTTAAATCACTTAAAAGTGATTAAAATGCAAATATTTATACAATCAAAAGACCATTTTGTGAGTCTTGGGGACCGACAAATCTGAATTCGCAATTCATTTTTAGCAAAAAGGGCCACTATGGTGCGTTTTAATGTAAAAAAACATGAAAGGAACATGAAGGAAAAGTGGAAACAATGTTTCTCAGCAATGTTGTTAAACAATGTTTCTTCATGTTTATTTGCACCAAAGTGCGCCCAGCAGCCGCGTTTTTGGTAGAAATAAATATCAGGGCTCGAATCGTCACATACGATATCGCTTTACTCGTCACGTAAAAACACATTTTTCGGATTATGACATACGTCTTTACCCCATTCAGCTGATACGACTAACTTAGGGTTTACACCGGACAATACTGTCATGACAATAGTAATACATGCACACTTTTTCACTAAACATGCATACTTTTCCATTGGAACAATTTTGACAACTAATATGTACGTATATCTTCATTGTCTTGACAGCATTGTCCAATGTAAACGCGCCGTAAAGGTATCCCGTAATTTTCTTTCGTATGGTTTTCCATCTGTGAACGGATGTTACGATTCGAGCCCAAATTCGGATTCCTCGTGCCCGACTATTTCCAAAGAGGTCTTCTGATGGTATAAATATTTGCATTTTAACCACTTTTAATTGATTTAAATGCGGCTCTGCGATCACCAACTTGTATTAAAAAAACGCTTAAAACCACAGAGCAGGGAAAATTGAGAAATTAATTTCTATATACATACCAGGGATGAAATTGATGGTACAATTGTATTTTTTGGTAAATTTTGGACCCCAAAAGTACATTGATACTCCATCGACATTTTGGTACAATTTTGTCAAAATCGCTGTGACCACTTTGTGAGTAATTCCTCAAAGTATGAGGAATTTCGGGTGCGCTTGAGTATTTTTTGAGGATTTTTATTTTGAGGAATTTTCGAGGAATTTTCTCTCGATATACCTGCAGATAACAAATGCAACCATGTTTTACACAACGGAGTTGTTAAATCGCTCTGAACATTTTTGAACAATAAGCTTTACGAAGTTTTATAAGGAGCGAAATACACCACACATGCGGCTTGTCAAACATTCTTCAAACCTACTTATCCAATTTCGCCATACACCATGCAAACATGACTCGTTCAAGCAAATAATTTTAGTTTTCTTCCGGTTCACAATGTAAAAGAGTTTGGTTTTCTTCGTTTTTTCTCTCTTGCGTCAACATGGCGGCCAGAAAATCAAAAGGTTTTGATTTTTGTTCACATTTCCCTCAAACGGCTTGTCAAATCTACAATATGAATAGCTTTAAGAAAACGGATATTTCGTTTCGTTTTTAAGCCGCTTGTGTGGTGTTTTTCGCTCTTAAGCACATCTGCATTTGCTGCTAAATATTCAAAATGTCAATAATGTTTTTCATTCCATCGTTATATTTTCAACTTATTTTGAACTTGCAAAATCTCGTTATCGAATGTAGAGAACACGCATTGTTCGATCATAAGAATATTCACATTGATTCTTCATTAGATCCAGAAAATGATAGGAAAAAGTGTTTGAATTATAAGATTCTTCATATAAGTTTCCCAATTAAAAAAATTATATCTGCATTACTAATATAGCCCTTTTCTAATGCTTCAGTAGAACGTATATTTAGTAGTTTAAAAATATGTAGGACTGACTTGAGGACCAGATTTAGCACTGATATAGATGCAGCAATATTATATATTTACAAAGCAAGGCATAACAAATAACGGTGATATTTGGTTTGAGCCGCAAGAACAAATGTAATTAATTCTTATACATAGTATAATACCTGTGTACCTGTAATAGTACCTGTAATAGTTGAGGGATTCACAACGGTGTCGTAAGTGTCGTGTTGTTGTATGTCGTAAACTTTAAAACCTTGAATAAATGTTTAGAGATCTTAAAACCTCAACTAACTATTTTTTAACACTGCCAAAATGCATAATATGACTTTAACTCCATTAATATATTCTTTAGGCGTTTACAGTTTACGACATACAACAGTACGACACTTACGACACCGTTGTGAATACCCCAAGTATGTACTCATATCTGTATTAACAAAATTTTGAGTAATTTGTTCGGATTTTGAGGATTTTTCATTTGTTTTTGAGGAATTTGGTAATTTTTTTGTGGCAACACTGGTCAAAATACAGAACTGTATTACATTTATTTCGAAATACCACACTCTGGATACTTGGAAATCTGAATTTGTGTGGATAAAAATAGTCACCTTTTCCTAGCTCGTACAAGTAAATGCGTGGTATTTGCTAAAATCAACAGACAGTGGCTCCTCATAAACTTTCCAATAAGCACCTACTTGCAGCAAGAGCGTAAAAGAAATATAGAGAGTAAAATTTAGAGGAAAAGAAAAATCTCAGAAAAAAATATTGAACGCAGAACTAGTAATAAGGTGGAACCTACGCCATTTTGACTTTCTGATGGTTAAGTTTTGGCGCGTAATTTTCCCTTCGGTTGGAAATATTTCCAAACATCATAAAACCCAAAAAATATAGATTTGAATTATTCATCATGACTGATTTTTTAACACCTCTATCGAGTTGTTACGCCCTCTTGCAAATTTTTAGGGTTATTGAACGCATTGCCAATAAAAACTTGCAAGTAAAGTGGTAAAAATTCGTAATAATTTTTTGATATTGAACTGGTCTAGGAATGTTTTCTCCCGACAAAATTATCCAGCAGCAAAAATTCAGGGCATTCGATATCAAAGAGACAAAATAACGAGAGGGCAAAATTTGCAAAAATTTCCAATGTCCAAAGCAGCTGATCACTTTCACAGTTGCATTGTCCCCGATTTGGATTTTTTTTACATACAAATAAAGGAAATATCTCGAAAAGAATAAGTTGTTTTTCTCATAATTATTTGCGGTACCTCATCATGACGCATTCAAAAATAAGAGAATCTCACCCATCCTTGTTAAAAAAAAGGTAGATATGGCTAAAAGTGTGCCTTTAAAATTATTATTTTTTCTTTCTACGTTTCTACATTTTTATCTATTTCGTTATATTTCAGGGAAAAATATGGTAAAATCGAAACACAACAACCTGTGCTTAGTAGTTTTACTCTCTTTTTCACTGTATACTAGCAATAATTATAAAAACTGCAATAAATAATTCAAAATGCTCTATTTTGTTTTAGATAATTTGGAATACGCGAACACTGCTACATATTAAATTGTTTATTTCTATTAAAGATTTTTTTTCAAAAGATTTTTGTGAAAGTTCGATTCCATTAAAATGTTTGTTTTGGGATTATATCGTCGTTCCCAACGAAGAGTAGCACATCTCAAATTACCGTGGAAGACTAGCACATTTAACTATTCTCGTGGAAGACTAGCGAGTAGCACATTTCAGATTTTTGCGTGGAAGAGTAGCACATTTCAGATTTTTTCGTGGAAGAGTAGCACATTTCAGATTTTGGAGTGGAAAATTAGCACATTTCAGATTCTCGCGTGGAAGAGTAGCGAATTCATATAAAGTGGTACTAGCAGCCGTACAAAACCAAGCATACAAGTACTATGTTATTATTATTTCTCCTCGAGTAAGCTGAAAGTTTAATGTTGTGTATGGAACTTTTCGGTCTTTTATTACAAATAAAATAAACGTTTATTTTCCTCCTACTTGTTTCGATGAATATTCGCGTCATCCTCAAGGAATCTATTTATAAACACGAGAAACATACACATATGCACATGCAGCCATATCAACAGCACCTCATTTCAAAGTGATATTATTTTCCACTTATGTTTATTTATTTATTTTTAAGAATTTTCATTAAAATAAAGTTCATTCTCTGAAAAAATCCATATAAACCCAAGTTTAAAACTTTGTAGAAAACTGAAAAAAAAATCAAAAAAGTTTCATTAAAATTTCAAACTTATTTTCTCAGAATTTGTTGAGTATATAGTGTTAAAGCCCTTTCAATTTTACTGCAATAATGTGCAAGTTTCATGTGGCTAAAAATTTTTATTGATGCGGTTTTCTTCCATATAAAAATAAATTGTGTTTATTCGTTATATGGGAGCAAATGCGCCAAAAAGAATCAAAGGTAACTTTAAGACTCTTGAAACTTGCACATTATCATACTAAAATTGAATGGGCTATAAAGCTTCATACTCAAAAAAATTGTTACACTTCTGAGTAAAATTTGTATGAGTGAAATTTTTATGGAAATTAGTTGCATTTTTTTTTTTAGATTTCTACAAAGTTTTAAGCGGGGGCTTACAAGGTTTTTTTGAATGAACTTTAATTTAATTGAAATATTTTCAGCAAATGATCACTAAACGCTATATACCGTCTGAATTTCATAAATTGTATAATATAATTATAGAAATATAATAAAAGCACTTTAATTTTCAATATAAATTATACTTTTATGATTTACTTTAAATCTTAAATATGCTACTCTTACATGCAAATAATGAAATGTGCTACTCTTCATAGGGACCGACGATATATCAATTCAATTATCATTTGTATTGGAAACTTAGGGTTTTGATGGCCTTTTTAAACTATTCATATGATATGTACATAAATATGTCTTCCATCTACGTTACGCCCCGTTTTATATCATGTTTTGCTTATGTGTTTTAAATTTCAGCAAATAATTTTTATATAGAGAATCTTATCTAATTTAAAAATATATAACTATGTATGTATGGTCTGTTAAATGCTGGTACTTTTTCCGTTAATTTAGTACATTTTTGTTGGCCATTTGGTACAAAATTATAAAACTTATTTATCATCCCTGATACATAGAATGCAGGCTTTCAGAAAAACTCGGTTTCATCAATTCCCCAGCCGACGGTGGAACAGTGTGCTCAATCACAATACAACTTCAAATTTTATAATGAAAGACTGCCAGCACTGAGGTTAACATTAATATACCTGTGCTAGTGACATATGCGTCCAAAATGACCATCTTTGCAGTAGTATATTGATGAGTTTTTTAGAAATTTTTAAGCCAACAAAACTTAAAAATAATAGAAGTTTTATTTTTTATCTTGATTGTTCTTCTAAGTAAAATCATGTTTATCTTAAAAATAAGATATGGGGATCATAAAGTAATTAACTATATAAATTTTGCTTCCCAAAACGTTATTTAATTAGTTTTTAAAAGTAAATCAAAATATAACTTTGGCTTTAACTTTGTCTAATAGATATTCACTGGTATATAGGAAACAAGTCGTAGTCGTTACCGTTTAAAACATTAGACAGGAACACCTTCAAAAATTCTAGGCAGACATATTTTTAAATATAAGTAGATATGTCCATTAAAATAATAACATTACCTGCTATATCATAATCACCTTTACGCTTGAATCGAGTATTTTTGAAATGGTATCTTAGGCGATTTAGAAGACACAGATAAAGATACAGTTATAATTAGTTATGCAGATATAGATTTAGGCTATGATTAAGATTAAGGTTAGGATTATGAATAAGAACAAGATCAAAATCAAGATTACAGGGAAAATAGGTAAGCACCTTACGAGGTAATCCATGTTTTCTTTAAGCTTTTAGTACCAAAATTGTCATCATGACCAATGTCACATTCTACGTAACTTACTTTGTAAAGCGGCTCAGAAGTATGTCTGTACCAAATGTCCATTCTAAATTCCTACCTAGTGTTCCCTCCATAATTTAAGTATGTTCCGGACATCAGTCTCTAGGTCGCCATGGTTGTTCTTGCAGGAGTTCGCCCTGGTCTTGAAACCTTCAGTAAGTCGCCTAACTCTCTGAAAAAATTTTCGGGCGTTTTTCCTGTCGGCCACCATTTCAAGCTCCTTTAACTCACGTATTTCGGTATGTTTTTTCTTAATGCGGCAAATACGTCTCGCTTCGCTCTTCAGTTCTTTATATGGCTCACGTCGTGCCCCATCGCAGCGTGGCGATGTGGGCGGCGTCTTTTCTCTGCAGCTTCTTGACATCCATATCGTACCAGTTGTTATTTCGGGCTCGCTGAAATCCGACTGTTTCATCGGCGGCGGTACTTATTGAGCGGGAAATGAGACTCCACTGCTCGCATATGTCGGCTTGTTGAAGAGTGCTCTCAGAGAGCAGGTGTGTGAGTCGGGTGTCGAATAAATTGGCCGCCTGCTGTGATTGCAGCTTTTCGACGTTAAGAGCCCAGTTATGCATACTTGCACTGCTATACCATTTTTACGTAAAAATCAAAACCCAACAGAATTCTACATGTTAAGTGCTATGCATTGGGTAACCGCTTACGCGCAAAGCCCATTTAACAGATTATGTATAACTGGGCTATAAGCTTTCCTTGCATTGTTGGATGCACATTTTTTGAAGCACAGCAAAAAGTTTTGATTTTTTGCTATGTGACATTTTCTAAGAGAAAGGCCACAGTCATTAGTTGTGTTTGTTTACAAATTATCCAGTAACTTGCCAGCAACTCTGCAGTAACTTAATTTCTAAGAATTCGCTCTCATAGAAAAAATTTACAGAAAAGTACGCGAACGCTTTTCCAGTAATAATTTGCAAGTTTCATGAACAGCTGCTAAATTGGTTGTTTATTCGCAGCATATTCCTAATAAAACAATATATTTTACACTTAAATATGTTTATTTTGTGAATTTCCACAATAAAAACCACAAACAGTTTCCTTATTAGTTTAAATTTCATCCAGCAACATGCGATCAGCTGTTTTTCGTACTGGCAAATTCTTACAAGTAAAAATTTATCCAGTAAAAACTCTCTCAATTTCCCCTACTTTGCAAGTCTTTGCGTACGAAAACGCCAGAACATGAAAATTCGTAAAAACTTTTACTGGATTTTACTGGAAATGAGTAAACAAACGCAACTATTGCTTGTGAATATTTTCCCTTAGGGTCAATTTCAGATGAATATTTAAACGGCACTTATAGTCTAAGAGCTACCGACGTTTTCGAGAGAGAATTTCAGGACAGCTGGTATTTTTATATGACACCTCTCTCATTTCCTCGTTTAGCGTGGGGGCCATCTGGAAGGCGGTAGTGGTTTCGCTGACTAGTGCGCATCGTATCTTTGCAGTTAAAAATGCCAATTTTTTAAATCATTTAAGTAAGGAAAATTTTCTTGTCATTGGCTTTAACTAGCTTTTAGAAACGTAAATTTATTATTGCCAGACATGTCGTTGTTGCCAACATTGTGGCAGACGTAATTTTTTATTAAAAAAAATAAAATTTTTCAACTCATTTTAGTAAAGCTCAAAATTTAATATGATGTTGTTTAAGTACTAATTAATCTAAAATTAATTTGCCAGACATTAATTCGGTTGCTAAAGCAAGAGCCACACTGATTTAAAGCTAAAAAGTATTACGCTAGTAGTGAGGGAGATAGTAGCAAAATAGTGAATTTTCACAGGATTTTAGTATGAAAACTGGAAACTATAACTTAGATTAGATTAGATTAGATTTAGAGGAGGTCACCTAGTTACCGCGACCGAAACGATCTATTGTAACAAACCTCTATTCAACTACAGGTCATCTTTGATCCACGTACTGTTAAGAAACCTCGCGAGGTCCTTCGGCTGAATGCCATTCAGGTTGTGTGCTTCTAGGTACGGTGATCCTAGGAAGCGAAGTCTGGTCCTGGTAAAGGCTTCACAGCGGCACATAATGTGCTCTGCTGTTTCCTGTTCTTCGTTACACAACCTGCACTGGTCAGAGTTGACAACTCCTATATTTAACAAGTGTTTCATTACCCTACAGTGGCCAGTAAGAAAGCCTGTAACAATTCTTACTTCATGTCTACTGAGGTGAAGGAGTTCTGCGGTTCTCCTTGTTGATATAACCGGCATGAAGGTCTTGGCCTGTCTGTTACCTTCCGTATTGGTCCAGTAATGTTGTGCTTCGTTCTTCATCCAGATATAGTAGTTCCGTCTAACGGAGCTCCATGGCAGACCGGTAAAGGGTCCTGGGCCTATGAATCCCTGTGCAGCTCCTTTTCTGGCGAGAATATCTGCCACTTCATTGCCAATGACTCCACTGTTTCCCGGTACCCATATGAGGTATACCCGGTTTCTTGAGGCGATCAGTATTAAAAGTTGAAGGCAATCCCACACCAGCTTTGAGGTGACCTCGTGCGCTTTCAGAGCGAGGAGCGCCGCTCTGCTGTCCGAGTGTATATACATGTGTTTTTTGGTTGCCCCACTTTCTACATACTTCCTCAGACGAAGTTGAATGGCGTGAACCTCTGCCTGAAATACAGAGTTACCCTGCGCCATGCTAGTGAAAAGGAGCAGTCTGGGTTGTATACCGTAGACTCCTGCTCCGACGCCGTGGTCAGTCTTTGAGCCATCAGTATACCAGATGTGGCTGTCCTTCCGGGGTTTAGGTCGTTCATTGGTCCAGTTATTCCTGTCAGGGAAAAAGACCTTGAAGTTATGTGAGAAGTTAAACCTCGGTAGGCACAGGTCCACAAAACTTATGCGCAATCCATCTTCTTGTTCTATAATCCTGAGAGTGGAAGGGTGTACATACTTCTTATCCTCTACACTGTCCCCTGAGATGAGCTTTGCTGTAAACAGCAGAGTCTCTTTCTTGATTACAATGTGTAGGGGAGGCAGGTCAAGAAGCACCTCGAGAGCCGCCGTTGGTGTTGTTCTCATCGCGCCAGTGATACCCACGCAGGCCAGTCTCTGTAGTTTGCTGAGCTTGACCTGCGTGGACTTCACTTCCACCAGCAGCATAGGTAAGAATGGGTTTGGAGACGGCATCATACGTCCACCTCGCCAGTTTAGGTGTGATGCCCCAGTTCCGTCCCATAAATTTCCGGCAGGTCCAGGCCTTGGTCTTTTGAATAGTTTTATCTAGATGTGGATTCCATGACAGCTTGTCATCAAGGATGACTCCTAGATATTTGACTTCTTTGGAGAAGTGTATCTTTTCACCTCGAAGGAATGGTTCTCCTAATTTGTCCCTTTTCCTTTTCCTGGAGAAAATGACTATGCTAGTCTTCTTTGGGTTAACGTTTAACCCATTTTTTAATACACCAACTGGCGACTATGTTCACAGCATTCTGTAGGAGGTTAGAGATGGCATCTTCGAACCTACTCCTGATTAGGATGACAATGTCATCCGCACAGCCCTGAACGTCGAAGCCTTTTTCGCTAAGAAGGCAGAGTAGTTCATCCACTACGATGGACCATAGCAGAGGGGAGATCACTCCCCCCTGCGGGCAACCTTTCGTAGCTAAGAAACTGACCCTTTCCTGTCCTAGAGTGGATGTAATAATTCTGGATTTAAGGACGTTAGCTATCCAGCGACATGTGGTTTGATCAACCCCTCTGCGCCGGATGCATTTGTTTATTAGAGAGTGTTCTGTGTTGTCGAAAGCGCCCTCCACATCCAATAAACAACCCACCTCCAGGGACTTTTCAATTTTCCTTGTTATATTCTGAAGAGCGTGAATAGTAGATCTCCCTGGAAGATAGGCATATTGGTGTCTGTACAAAGGGTTCCTGATAAGGAAGCTATCCCTGATATGTCTATCTACGATTCTTTCCATTGTTTTTAGTAGGAAGGACGTAAGACTAATGGGTCGGTATGACTTTCGTTGGTCTGCTGGTTTTTCCCCCACCTTTGGGATGTAGCGGACCGTCACTTCCTGCCATTGTAGTGGAAGAGACCCCAACGCGGATCATGCTCTGAAAAGTGGTCTCAGGAAGGGTAGTAGGCGGGGTAGTCCCTTTTGGAGATGAGCTGGGAAAATGCCATCTGCTCTAGGTACTTTAAAAGGCGTTGAGGCAGATATAGCCCATCTTATTCTATCCTCGTCGAACAGACCTTTGGCGATTCTCCAATCCTCTGCGCGTGGGCGTTTTATCCCAGTCTGGTTGTGTTCAGTGGCAAACAGTCAAGAAAATGCACCTCGGNGGGTCTTTTAAGGAGCCCTAACTCATTAGTGTGCGTCTTTGCGAGGACTCTGTGGATTCTTGCGCTTCCCGTAAGGTCCTTGATCCCTGTACAGAAAAGAGCCCATGAGTTCCTCTTAGCACATCTAATCTCTTTATTGTACTCGGTGAGGGTAATTTTATACGTTTCCCATTCACCGGTTCGTTTAGCTCTGTTAAAGAGCTTTCGGGTATTTGCCATAAGTTTGGCCAATTTGTTATTCCACCATGGAGTCTGTCTGTTGTTAAGCCTAGTGACTTCTGGACAGGATTCATGGTAGGAATTCACAATGGCTGATGTCAGATCTGAGCAGCTAAGTTCAAGATCGACTAAGTCATTTACCTTTCCCTTGCACCTTTTCAGACCGTCCTGCAGAAGTGCATCGTATAGATTCCAATCTGTGGTTCTTGGTCTTCTGTAGGTGGTAGCTGTTGGTAATATGATTTCAATTTCAAAACGGATGTGCATGTGATCTGGTAAAGAAATTTCTCTGGCCAATTTCCATTTTTTGACGAAATTACTGATAAAAGGAGTGCATAGAGTAAGATCTAGAACCTCTTCCCGTATACTGTTCCTAAAAGTGGGGGAGATACCTACGTTTTAAATTTCTAACCTATTAAAGCTAATAAATTCCAGTAAGTACTCACCTCTTTGATTTATGTTACTGCTGCCCCATATGGTATTGTGGGAGTTAGCATCACATCCTACGATGAGTTGCAGTTTATGTCTGCCACAATAGTCCACTAGTCCCTGTAGTGGCAGAAACTCGTAATCTCTGGAGTCGCCGGGGAGGTATGCTGAGCAAATGATTAGCTGTTGCGTGTTTTCTCCGAGAGATAGGCTCACCTTCGCTGCAATCTGGCCCTTATTGGTAAATTCTGAAATGAGAAAGGCGTTGATATGATTAGCTATCATCACGCAGGCTCTAGGCCGTCCTTCGTTGAAGGAGTCATAGAATAGCTTACCTGGTAGTCCCTTTATCTGGTTCCCATAAATGTACGGCTCCTGGATAAAGGCGATGTCAAGGTGATCCTCATAAAACGTCTGTGCCAGGACCGCTGAAGCCGCCTCGGCATGTTGTAAGTTTATTTGGATGCACCTTACTACCATATTAATTTTTCGAGTCGTCCGACTGGTTACTCTTCCTCATCCACTTCGGGAGCTTCGTCCCATGTAAGCGGCGAGTCGAGTGTGGACGCTTGCCAGTGTTGGTTGGGCGGGCATGGGAAGAGTTACCTTTGCTTGCCTTGGGTGTACGTGCAACGCCAGTTTAGTAGATCGGGCATGGGTGGTGTTGCCTTTGCCTGCCTTTGGTGGCTGAGACACCTCCAGGGTAGAGGAGACTGCGGGAGGTTTCGCGTTCTCGCCAGCCTGATCAGCACTATCGCCTTGCCTGACCTATTCCGCACGGTCCCGAGACCGAGCACCGTGGACTTCCATGCAGTGGGTCTTGCGAGATGCGTGGGCTTCTGCTTCTTGGCTGTCTCTGCGCGATAGGTGACTTGCTGTCGCCCTGTCCCCCTTTATACGTAGGGAAATCTGGCCAAAGTTGAGGAAGATTTTTTCACCCTGCGCCGAAATCCTCTCCTTTGACTTCTCGTCCACGGAGAAATTTACCGTCTCTCCCCTTTTCTCATCCTTGAGAGACTTTAGAAAGCGCCAACCCGCAAAGTTTATGCCCACGTTTTGTGTGGCTAGGCGCTTCATAAGATGGTCCGCCGGTAATACGTCATCAGGTGGCACGTAAGCAAGGCAGACAAAGGTCTTGGGAATATCATTGCCCTGTGACACCTTCAGATCTGCGTTTGGGAACGGCTTTAGCCCAGCTGTCACAGCAACGAGCTAATCTCTTGTCTCCGTGTTGTGGCAAGTGAGCGAAAGCCAACCGTCGCGTACAACACTACTGATGAAACCAAGACTCGCGGTGAGGTTTGTGGCTTTGTCCATCTCTGCCAGCAGATTTATTTTTATCAGCGAGATTTCCTCCTCGCATAGCTTAGCATCCGGGTATTTGGAATTAGAAATGGCTACCTTGCATGCCGCCGTGATGTCTCTGTAGGGTTCATTGTCCTGAACACCTGGATTCGTAATTGCTTCCATTGGAGAATTGGTTGTATGGGAGGCCTTAGCCTTCTTGGCTGACTGCCGAAAGTCGTTGGGCGAGTAGCTGGTGCCCCTGATTCGCTTCGAGGAGCTAGGTCCCTCTTTTGTCGCGTCGTTGGCCCTTAGCTCCTTCACCTTCTTGTAGCGCTCTCTCTCCGTCTCCTTCGCTTTGGTAGGTTCAATGCCTTCCCTGATCAAAGCACGTATTCTACGCTTCTGGGCTCCGGTGAAGTACTCGAACTTCTTCCGGTTTTCCGCTGTTCCTTCAGCACTAGTGTTCGTAGACGCCTGAGTGCCAGGATTCTGGCTATCGCCCTCCGCGATTGGTTCAGGTCCCTGATCACCTGGCGCAGAAGTGGTGGTAGAACCAGGTGAGTTTAACCTGAGTGAGGTATTAAGTCTCTGCTCAAGGTAATTCTCACACCTAGTGTGTGAACGGAGTATAGAAAGTTCCTTTAACTCCGTGATGTTGTTTTTATTTTCAATTGTTATTTCATCCATAAAGTTTTTTTTTGAAATGGGAAGAAGGTGTCGGTCCGCCACCTCAGTGCTCCCTTGTGTTGGCAAGGCTGGTTACTATGTGAGGGCGTCCGGTATCACAAAGGAAATGCGCTTGCGATGCTCATGTTTCAGTTCCCAGTACCATTTAACCATCGGCACGCTTTCAATTACCTTAGTTTGGGAACGGGTACAAACGGGTTTCACCGAGGGAATTCTTCTCGTCATCTTCAAGCTGCCCATTGTGCCACCCCTCCTCTTTTCTCAAACGGGGCTTGGGACCGTCTATGGCTGAGTTAAAAACTATAACTACTTATGTCACGTTATAACATAAATCTAATTATTGGAATATCAAATTTTATATATTTTTTTTTCAAATACATACCGTCACTACTCACGAATAAAGGCGCGCTAGTGTTTTGACGGCGAAAAAAGGCGCGTAAAAATATTTTGCGAAAAAAGATGCTTATGAAAAACTTCGGCGAAGTATGTTAAGAGTCTTTGACGCTGAAGTTTTTTATGCGTCTTTTTTCGCTGTCAACTTTTGAGCTCGCGCCTTTATTCGTATCTAGTGACGATACGTTAAGGCAAATAAAAACATTTCACAAAACATCTACTTGTATAGAGTCGAAACAAAGCAAGAAAAGCAAAAGAAAAACACAAACATTTTGATATTTATAACATTATTATAACATTTTGATATTTATAATTGTGTCATAAAAAACACTGACTTACAACAAAAATTCGCACTGGATGCCACTATCTAATTCCTATGCAGAATCGCTTGCTTATTCCGAAAATCGAGTATTTTTTCCATAAATGAGTTTTCGAGATATTTGCAATTTACCGTTATTCAGCTTAAAAAAAGTTGTTTCACTTAATCACGTATGTATATCTTATACGAAATGTAGGAAATGAAAGGCAGAAAAACTCCCCATAAACAGTATATGTGGGGCGTTCCATATCAAAACGGACGGGATTCACACTTCATGTTTTTGATTTGTTTAAAATTTCTAGGGTTGATGCATAAACATAAATAATAAATAAATATGAAATTTGAGCTTGATTAATACATTATTAAAAAATTTACAGCACAAAAACAAAAACAAATATCTCGAAAACGGGGTGAGGAAAAAATTGGAAAAAAAATCACACATACACACATCAAAATCTATACTTCTACTCTAATTATATAAAGAGAAGTCCCTTTTTTTGTAACAGGTAATCTCGCGAACGGCTGGTCCGATTTTCATGAAATTTTGTATATAAATAGCTTTCATTAACCAC
This sequence comes from Rhagoletis zephyria, assembly GCF_001687245.7. Taxonomy (NCBI): domain Eukaryota; kingdom Metazoa; phylum Arthropoda; class Insecta; order Diptera; family Tephritidae; genus Rhagoletis; species Rhagoletis zephyria. Next base: position 20,880 of record NW_016158519.1, on the reverse strand, counting down.
CATGTTTTAGGCTAAAAAAAATTTACTTTTTTTGGGTAGGTGGACCAGGGATTCGAAAAAATCTAATTATGGTCCGATTTGCTTAAAATTTGGTACGTAAGTAGCTTTTTAGCATATATTAGCATATATGATCCATTTTTTCCGAGAAGTGGACCAGGGACCGATCTATTCGAAAAAATTTTATTTACGGTCCGATTTGCTTAAAATTCGGTACGTAGGTAGCTTTTTGCCTGGATAAGCTTATAGATTCCTGTTTTCCAATTTTCATGCAATTTCGAATATAAATAGCTTTGAGCAACGACCATATCAAGGGGCGAAGATTTTTTTGCGCCAATCAGAAACAACGGATACTGTCAAAATATAATTATAATATATAATAAATCTCAACTGATATATATTTTTAAAGCCGTTTTTTAGTTTTCGCAAGGCTCGAGAGCGGCTGAACCGATTTTTTTGAAACTGCCACCTGCCGCACGT